>NC_080162.1:160323415-160623415 GCF_950295315.1 Erinaceus europaeus | reverse complement strand
GGGAGAAGGAAAGAGTCTGTAGAGGAGGTAGGAGTAGTGAAACAAGTTCCTTTCACAATGGATAAGTTGCCGAATCCCCTAGCAATGAAAGATACCCTAAGAGTTAATTCTGGTCAACCTAAAGCAGGGGGAAAAGAGATACACCTTTATATAATATTAATAATAAAATAGAGCAGGGTAAAAATTCTGTCCCAGATTGCCTCAAGCCTCCTAATCAGAGGCAGCTGATTGTTAAGAAAGTAAAAACAAAACAAAACAAAAAAAACAAAAACTCAGGACTAGACAAGAATAGCAAGAATAGACAGTTATGCAAATCTACTATACACTGTATATTCTAGGGGTAGCTAGAGGAGAAAGGGAAGTAGAGTAGAGATAGATGCAGAGAGAGTACACTCTGAGTCAGATTTCTTCCCCAAAATAATTCCCAAATGTGTATCAGTGAATTCAGAAAGCTGAAGGAGGAAGAAAGGATGACAAGAATGAGAAAAAGAAGAAAAAAAAGAGAGAGAAAAAAGAAAAAGATAAGGAAAAGAACAGTAATGAAAGATCAGTGAAAGGAAAGAGTTAATTAATTTATTTTTTATTATTTAATTAGCTATGTGGGGGCAGAGGGAGAGAATGGGTAGGGGCAGTTGGAAGAGTCAAACAAGTTATTTTAGCAGTGAATATGACACCCAGTCCTCTAGCAATAGAAAATACACTAAGAGTTAATTCTGGTCAACCTGAAGGAGAGGGGGAAAGGAATATGTGTTTATCCTGTATTGATAATAAAATAGAACAGAGTAAAAAACATGTCCTGTCTTCAGCTTTCATGGCTCCAGATTACCTCAGGCCCCCTGAGCAGAGGCATCTGATTGGCTACTTAGAACGGAAAAAAGGCCAAAGGTTTCAGAAGGGAATAGAATTAGAATGAATGACACCCCCTGCTGGGACAGGAATCTTCGTAAAGAAAGAAGCTCCACAGGGGAGCCTGCTAGGAGCAGATCTCTGGCCCCAGGGACTGGTTATGGAGGGGGAGGGGGTGCGCTTTGGGAATAATAATTAAAAAAATTTTTTCCCCTTCTTTTTACTCTATTTTCTAACCCAAATTGAGTTATAGTCACTCCCTTGGTGTCATCGCTAGGACCCCTTATTGACTGTCCTACTAGAGGCAAAAAATCCTACTGTTTCCAGTAGATGTAGTCAGAGCTCAAGCCACTAGCAGCTTCTCATTCCGCCATCTTCCGGAATTTCCCACGTATATTATTTCTTTTGCAGTCATCCCATAGGTCTCTGTTGTTGTTTTCACTATCTCTTAATCTCTCTTTGAGATCTCTTCTTTTTTAGTTGTCTCAAATTGGTCCTCGAATTTGTCTTGCTAATTCTGTCTTCAGCTTCATTGATTCTATTCTTTCTTCCCTCTACTGTTTTCTGGAGTTCATCTATTTTGTTACCCTGTTCTGATACTGTTTTAGCTTGTTCAGCTAGTTGTTTTCTTAGCTCAGCTATTTCAGCTTTCAGCTCTCTAATGACCTTGAGATAATTAGTGTTTTCTTCCAGAGTCTCATTTGTTGTTTCTGCATTTCTGGTGACAATTCTTTCAAACTCTTTACTCACTCCTATGATTATTTCTTTAACTGGTTTTTGGCTGTTACCTTATTATTTTGTGCTTCAACCTTTGGGGGACTTTCAGCTGGACTCTTGTCCTGGTTCATTTCTCCAATATTTCTTCTTGTTAGTTTAACCATTTTATATAGTTTGTTATGAGGTCCCTCTCAGTTCTTTTCAAATTACTGATCAACCTTTCCTGGACTGACTTGTGTCTAAGTAAAGATAATTAAAGGGTTCACATTTGTGGAAATTGACAGTTGTTTGAATATTATTTAAATCCCTGAGTTGGAGTACAGTGGCTTAAAAACCTCTTTGGTTCTTTTACTCCCTGTAGGCTATGGTAGCCTGAGGGCTTTTAAACTATAAGTGGTATTTTTTGCTTAATTACTCACTCCTGACCAAGAGATAAAGCAGGGTGGGGGAGAGATAGTTCAGTGCTTATGCTTATGCCAGTCCTTGCACTTTGTACCTCATGTGCTTTATCTGTGGTGTTACCGCTGGACTCCCCAAGTTCAGTGCTTATGCACAGAGACTCCACAAAGCAAGGATCCAAAGCTCCAGGCTTACTTCAGCTCCTCTGCCAAGCTGGGCAGCACTGCTGGGCACTTTGAATTTCTAAACAGGTCTCTTTTATAATACGTAGGTTCTGATGCAACTATTCACTATGTTCTCATCAAGAGAATGACATGGAAATGCTCCCACAACACAGCCCCAATTCTAAGCCATGAAGGTTTAGATCTCCTGAGCTTCCTGGTCAGTTCTCTGTCCCTGAGTGTCAGTATAGGGTCTCCCTGCCCTGCTGCTCCTGCCTCTGAGTGTAGTAGTAATGGAGACTCACAGATGCATTTGGTGAGTGTTAATGGAGTACTCTCCTCCTTTCAGCAGTCTTTTTGTTGGTAAAAGTGACTGGAAGTGGTAAACTGCTGGATTGTTACCAGATACTTAATCTCTCCCTAGGCTCCTGTCTGTGCAGGAGACACATGTATTTGTACTCACCGGTGATTTGGTGGGTTCCTGATGTCATTCTAGTCTTTCCTTGTTGTGGTCCCAGATGGTCTCCTTTGGTATTCCTAGGTGAATCGGGAGAGGAGAGGAGGGAAACACAGATGGTGCTATTCTATAGCCCCACCTCTGGGAGTCCAACAATATCTTTGATTTCAAAAGTCATACAACTCACTGACTGTCTGGTAGTTGTTGTAGTATTTACAATTAGGAATAGGTACTTTCATATGGCATAGGCTATTTCAATTCCATTTTCTTATTTTATGCTTTTTTTTTTTTTACTTTAAATTCCTTCTATGTGAAATTGAGTCAAATTTTTTTTGTAGTTCTCCTCTTTCTTTATCTCTTTGTTTTTATTTTTTTATTGATTTAATTATGATTAACAGGACTGTTGGATAAGTCAGGTACAATACCACATAGTTCCCATCACCACAGTTCCACATCCCACCCCCATCCATTGCAAGCTTTCCTATTCTTTATCCCTCTGGGAGTATGGATCATAATAGGTTGGTAAGGTGAAAGCTCTGGCTTCTATAATTGCTTCCCCACTAAATATGGGTATTGGCAGGTTGATCCATACTCCTATACTGTCTCTCTCTTTCCCTAGTGGGGCAGGGTTCTGGAGATGTGGGGTCCAGGACACACTGGTGATGTGGTCTGGCCATGGAATTCAGATTGGAATCATGGTAGCATCTGGAACTTGGTGGCTGAAAAGCATTAAGATACAAAGCAGAGCAGAGTCGGGCAGTAGAACAGCGGGCTAAGCGCATGTGGTGCAAAGTACAAGGAGCAGCTTATGGATCCTGGTTCAAGACCCCAGATCCCCACCTGCAGAGGAGTCACTTCACAAGCGGTGAAGCAGGTCTGCAGGTGTCTGTCTTTCTCTCCCCCTCTCTGTCTTCCCCATCTCTCTCCATTTCTCTCTGTCCTATCCAACAATAATGACATCAATAACAACAACGATAACTACAATAATAAAACAACAAGGGCAACAAAAGGGAATAAATAAATATTAAAAAAAAGATACAAAGCAGAACAATTTGTTTAGTAATCATGAATCTAAAGGTAAGATGACAGCAGTTAAGATCTGGGTTTTCCACTTTGGAAAAAGCTAGTAGGTGTATTTTAGGTATATTCCAAAGGGTCCATGACTTTACTAATTTTTGCCTGAGCCAGACAGCTAACATGTAGGTGGGCTAAAGATATTTTCTGGGGATATGGTGTCAGAATTGGAAATAGAACTAGAAAGCTGAGTCAGGGAAGAGATTAGCTCCAAAATATGGGAAAAGTATATAAATATTATTAACTCTAAACCCCATCAATCTGATCTGTGGCCCATATTTAGAACAGGAGCCCATGCAACTTCTGCATCCCTATAGGTCTGAGCTCAAATTCCATGGTCATAGCTATGAACATTCTAGGGGGCACTCATTTCAGGACCTTCCTTGATTGGCAAAGTATGTTAATACAATCTTCCTTCAGACAGGAAGGTGGGGCAGTCCCTACCATTGTTTATCCACAGTGAGGGCAAGGTCCTGTAGGTCCTTCCCAAGTGGGTCCTTGATGTTGTTTCTGATGGAGATGTGAGTTGACTATTTTTTATTATTAAGGTCTATATCTGTCATCTTCAGATGTCAAGGTCCACAGTTTCTTTTGATAAAACATTATTCAACTTTTGAGTTCTGTAAATAATCTGTTTGTTATAAATTGATGGTTCAGGATTTGAAATGCATTTACACTGAGAAATAGTACAGTTGAATATTGAATCTTATAAGAAACTAAATCTGCCAAAACATCACTCCAGAATTGTAAGCAATACATTGCTTTTGTTTATTATTTTTTTACACCAGGATTGTCATTGTGGTTTTGCATTTACTTGGCTCCACTACTCCTGATGCTTTCTTTCTTCCTTCCTTTCTTTTCTTTCTTTCTTTCTTTCTTTCTTTCTTTCTTTCTTTCTTTCTTTCTTTCTTTCTTTCTTCTTTTTTGATAGAAGGTGAGAGACAGAGGGAGGAGATACACACACAGAGAAGGGAAAACACCACAGTACTGCTCCAGAGAGAGTGGGCCTCTTCATTTGCATGGTGCTGCTATTCAGGGATTTAGTCATGACATCCCTTTATTATTCCCAGCCTTTGCAAATTGCTGGGTCATTCTATGTCTCTCATGACTTTGATAGTGTTGAGGAGGACAGATCAAGGATCCAGACAGTCTGATAGTTTAATCACAATGAAAATGGAATTATAACTTTTGGACTTAATACCACTGATAAAAATGTCACTTTTATTAGAGTGTGTATGGCACCCATGGCATATCTTGATGATGATGAGTTCTTCACTTGACTAAACAAGTGTCTGGTGTTTGAACTGCAAAAATTACTATTGTTCTCTTGCCTACCATATTATTTGTAAACAAGCAACTACACATAGCTTGTTTCCAAGAAGTAGGATGAAAGTAATTAAGCTTTACTTCTTGTGGGTGGGGAGGGAATATTATTGGAAATTACTCTGTAAGGAACAGTTCTCTCCTCTGTTCAACTTAAGTATTCAAACATTTCTTTTGTACCAGTAATATATATATATATACTATATATATATATATTTATATGGACTTATGTATATACATAACTGTATATACATGTATACACATAATTTCATAATTTGAGCTATAATTTAGTGTAGTGGAAAATGTCTTAAGGCAAAACCTCCATCTTTGGAATGCAGTCAGAAAACCTCAAGACAGAAAATGTTAGTTCACTGGAGACCTGCCCAGGCACAGGGATGGCCTTGTAGTGAGGTACCAATGATACATCTACCAGTGGAGATTTAGTCACAGCATTTCCCTCAGATAACTTTTTACCACCTACCCACACAACCATTACTTTTATTGTTTGGTGCTGAGCCAAGTAACTAGCCACTGCTTCAATCAGCTAATGAAAAGCATTCTGAGACTCACTCACAGACATGCTCTGCTCTTATCCTCTGTTTCATAAGGGAAGCTCTTATCTCTGTTTCATAAGGGTAATTGACTAATCAATCTTTCTTTCCTTCTTTTTGTTGAGAAGTAAAATGCTATATTCTTAGTTTTGTTTCTTTGGGTAGCAGAGAATTTGAGAACTGTACACCAACCCCCATGTCCAGGAGAGATTTGTTCTTAAAAAAAAAACAAACAGTTTGTCTAATAATGACTGAAATATTCAACTGTGCCAGGTTAGTGTGGGGGTGCCTCTTCTCGGGAGTGTACTCTCTGGGTTGGAGAGACAGAGACAGGAGCCAGCCTGGGCTGTTACTCACTCAGTGACATGAGAGCGATAACCCAGAGACAGAACTGGTGGTGGTGAGGTGATTCAATTCTTTATTGATCAGACAGCCAAGGCTTTTAAGAGTCAGACCTGGAAGTGGCAAGTCAGAAATGGAAATGGCTTCACATGGTTTGGAAAGGGGCAGAGAAAGGCCAAAGGGGCTGGGAAAGGTAGGAACTTCCTTAGCAACTGTTGCGAGGGTTTTAATTGGTAGGATTAATAATACCCAGGCAGGGAGGGTCTTGAGGGCAGAAAGAAGATATATCAAAGGGATGGAATGGGTGGGGATCTTTCAGGCAAAACAATGATTATGTAGATAATAAAGGAGCAGGCCATAGTATCAGGAATGCAGGGAGTCTGATAAGATGAGGCATACCTTGGAGGGTTTTGTCCCTCTTTGCTCGACCTCTCAGTAGAGAGAGAGAGACTGACAGGATGGATGTCCCCTCATGTCAAGCCCTGCCAAGCTCAACCACACCCTCACAATTTCCCTATAGAACTGCATACTGGGAAATACGCACATGAACTTTGTCATTATTTTTAATAATTGAAAGAATATAAGTTGGTCTGTATTTCAGTTTTCTTTTCCATCTAAATGACTTTCATTTTATAACTCACAGCTTTATAGTACTGTCACAGAAAGTATGGTGCTTTGTGCTGGCAAGAAGAGGCATTTATTAAGCCCTTAAAGCTTGTTCTGAAAATGTCTATTTTGTGAGTCGGAGACTATTGTCTTATAGGTAGAGAACTTAATACTGAAAAGGGAATGATTGTGTCTAGGTAATATAATTAAACTCAGCGAAAGAAAGTTTTTTTTTTAAATATGGCAATTTTATGATTTGATTCTCTAAGGAACACACACATATATGTATATCCGTCTGTCTGTCTATCTCTCAATCATCTATCATCTATCCCTATCTATCCATCATCTGTCTATCTATCTATCTATCTGGAATAAGAAAATGCATTGAAATACTCACCCTATTGTGCTTTGCTTTCACAGGAGGGAGAGAACACTCAGTAGTTTCCCATTTTCCACACCACTCCTTCCCTGATCAGTAAGCCATCTCTAGGTCCATGGGCCCATGCAAATCTCTGGAGGAAAGAACTGAAACTGAAACAGAAGGTGGGAGAGAGGGATCTGTTATGAATTGTATCCATGCCCAGTAGAGCTTGTGCAAGATACTTAAACATGGAAATCTTCTGTTCAATCTGTACAATGCTGTGAATAGTATTTACTCTTACAGAATTTTTCATGGAGGTTAAATGAGATGATATTCAGTGCTTTGCAGAGAATATATTTCAGGAAGTGTTAAATAAATACCAGCTCAGATTAATTTGGAAGAAACCTCAGGATTCAGACTGTCCCTGGGTATTAGTAAAGAATGATTTTGCTCATCTATACCATGGAAAGGAGCTCTAAAGTGTCATTTAGCAAACTTATCTTCATTGTACTGTTTTCAGATTCACAGTCTTGACTGAATAATTCCTTTAAATTGGGGGGAAGAGCTTAAAGGTTTACAATATAGTCTTTAATACATAGGCACATGTTGGTATGCATGAGACTCCTTCTGTTTCATTTGGTTTAAATCCCCGCTGCTTAACACTATTCTATTTACATAACCACTTCATTCTATTTACATAACCACTGTTAACAAGTTCCACCCTCCCTCCAGGGCATTTGTGGTTCAGTGATAGGATTCTTGCCTAATCTGCCCCCTCTTTGTCACACTCTGATTTTCACCAGTCACTTTTCTCTCCACCCTCTCTATGTCACATCCTGTTTCCACCTTACTTGGCAAGTATATATAAAGACAGCATTGTGAGTTTTACAGTACTATACTTTGAGTTTAGCTTAGCTCGTCTTAGATTGTGCTGCGTCCTGCATGAATAAAGAGATACTGCGTACAACCCAGCCATGAGTCCCTGGTCGTCTGTTACCTGCCCGTGAAGCTAACCGTATGAGTTATGGGTGGGGCAGATAGTGCAATGATTATGTTAATTATTCTCATGCCTGAGGCTTTTAATCGTGGTTCTTCTGTTTACCTTTCCACATTTTATTGAGTTTAAACTGTTTAAACAACCTTAAAATCATACTAGAAAGGACTTCCAATTATAATGGAGTTATCAATTATAGTAAACTTCTAATCTGCTACAAGTTTTGTTTGACAAGTAAGTGAATTTCAGCTGTCAAGTCTTCACATGAAAAAGCATCTACTCAAATGAAAATTTCTGGAAATCCATTTGGACCCCTGTTCTCTGACATCGCCCACAAGATGGAATGACTACAACACACCCCCAGAAACCAATGGTGAGACCTGGCACGACCTGAAGAAACAGATTCACAGAGTCCAAAGCTCACTCTCTACAGAAAAGCAGAATTCTGGTGGCCAACATTCCCCATCGAGACAGACGTGCAGCGTTTCATCCTCCGGCATTTTCTTCTGTGGTGAGCTACTTTGGACTGACAGCTACTTTGGACTGACATCGGACTTACTGGTGCACACTGCTGTGTTTCTCAAAGACTAACTTCAGCCAATTGCCTTGAGACTTTATAGACATGTCCCCTCTCCTGCAGGCTCTTCCCCAGAGGCAGAAAACTCCCCCTCCTTATTAGGTTATGCCCACAGAGGCATGAAGCGCCCCAAGAGGCAAGAGATGCCCACAGAGGCAGGAAACGCCCTTTGAGGCAAGAGATGCCCCCAGAGGCATGAATTGTTCCCAGAGGCAAGAAATGCCCTTTCGCCTGCTAGGCCTTGCCCTTTGAGGCAAGAAAAGCTCCCCTTGGCATCACACTGGTTATTGCTGCTCACCTATTTTGTTTTCCATGTCTTATGCCAATTCTTTTGAAAACGCCTGTACGATATATGTTTCTGTTCACCCCACAATGACCATTAGTTAAAAAGAAAGGGGGAATTGTTGGTATGCATGAGACTCCTTCTGTTTCATTTGGTTTAAATCCCCCCTGCTTAACACTATTCTATTTACATAACCACTTCATTCTATTTACATAACCACTGTTAACAAGTTCCACCCTCCCTCCAGGGCATTTGTGGTTCAGTGATAGGATTCTCGCCTAATCTGCCCCCTCTTTGTCACACTCTGATTTTCACCAGTCACTTTTCTCTCCACCCTCTCTATGTCACATCCTGTTTCCACCTTACTTGGCAAGTATATATAAAGACAGCATTGTGAGTTTTATAGTACTGTACTTTGAGTTTAGCTTAGCTCGTCTTAGATTGTGCTGCATCCTGCATGAATAAAGAGATACTGCGTACAACCCAGCCATGAGTCCCTGGTCGTCTGTTACCTGCCCATGAAGCTAGCCCAGTGAAAACAACATAACCCATCAAAAACAACAGGCACAACTTTTCATATCCCCTTGACTGAAGTGTCAGGATCCCAATATCACTTGATCCTGTCCCTTTCCATTTCCCCCCAGAATACTTTGAGTATAAGGCCCCAAATTAGAACCTTTTCTTGTTTGTTTGATATGAGTCAGCTGATTTCCTCTCATGAAGTTCCAATGCCAGTAACAACGATAAATGCAGGGATCTGAGGAGACAACATAATGGTTATGCAAAAGTCTTTCACTCCTGATGTTCTGAGGTCCCAGATTCAATCTCCAGCACCACCATAAGCCAGAGTTGAACAGTGCCCTGGGCTCTCTCTCATTAAAAAAAGTGAAAAATGTGTAAAAATTACAGGTCTAAGAAGATAATAGAAGCTAAAAGAATGGTATGTTTAATTGTTTGTGTAATGCTGTAAGTATGATTTCCTTAAAAAGAAGAAAAGATGAATAGAAAAATAACTAACATAAAATGAGCACAACCTGATTATATTAGTTTTTGTAACAATACTTTTATAAAGCATATTTTTGATGCTTTTTGTAGTTGGAGTCTCACTCAAAAGTATCGGGGGGGGCAGTAGCGCAGCGGGTTAAGCGCATGTGGCACAAAGTGCAAGGACCTTAGTTTGAGCCCCCTGGATCCCCACCTGAAAGGGAGTCGCTTCACAGGTGGTGAAGCAGGTCTGCAGGTGCCTATCTTTCTCTTACCCTTCTCTCTCCATTTCTCTCTGTCCTATCCAAAATCAGTGTCAACAATAACAACTATAAACAACAAGGGCAACAAAAGGGAAAAAAAAAGTATCCAGGATCCACAAAAATTATAATGTAACCTCAGGTAAAGCTGGAGATGCTAGAATGGACATGCGGTGTTTTGGAGAAATAGTATACCGGAAGAGGATACTTAACTTGAAAAAAAAATTAATTGATTAAAATATAATGTAATGGTTATGCAAATGACTCTAAGGCCTGAGGTTCCCAGGTCCCAGGTTCAATCCCTATTACCACCAGAAGACAGATTTGAGTAGTTATCTGGTAAAATAATAATAATAATGATGATGAATAATAATAATTTAAAAGGATACTTAACTTGTATGCATTATAACACAAAGAATATATAATGTGAACTTTATTATAAGGGGAGATTCAGACAAATACAAAGGATCACTCTATAAAACAGACCTGAATGCTTCAAAATGATCAATAATGCACATTTCTTTATTAAATGTGGCATATTTTTATAACAATAAAATATGTAAACAAGGTAAATTTCCACATATGGTTAAAGAAAACATGGCATCTGTATGCCATATATATTTCAATCATGAGACTAAAAAGAATCATGCCATCGACATTATGAATGAAACTTGAGGGCATTGTGCTATGTAAAATAATCCAGACAGAGAAAAACAAATTCCACATGACCTCACTTATTTGTGGAATATAAATTTCAGACTCATGCAAACAGACAGTATAGTGGTACTTACCAGAGGGTGAGGGGTAAGGGTAATAGGGAAATGTTGTTCGTATTTTCAGTTATAGTATACAGTTAAATAAGTGGGACAAATCCTATGTATCTAATGTACTTCCTGTAGATGAGCTAATAGTACCACATAATATACTTAACAGATAATATACTAAGAGAAAAGATCTTAATGTTCTCCCTATAAAATGCTCTCATTATAAAAATATCTATGTAATTTTATGTAGGTCTTAGCTAATACTATGGTGATAATTTCTTTGTAATATGTAACTATGTAAAATATACACATTGCATACCAGAAACATACCCAGAGGTCAGAGAACATATATATTAATTATATTTTTTTCAAACTAGACCAAAATCAACAATGTAATCAAGGAGAGATGAAAACTAAATTCGATACAACCCTCCTGGTTGGATAGAGAGAGAGAAAAAAAGGTTTAAAAAATGCTCCAGTAGAATGTAAATATGGATTATGTACTTGGCAATAGTACTATTATCAATGTAATTTCATGGAGGAGATACTTCTATGGTTATATAAGATGATATCCTTATTTATAGGAGATAATATACTAAAATATTTAGAGATAAACTGTTGCAATGTCTGAAGCTAACAACCAATGAGGGGAAGAGAGAGAGAGAGGGAGAGGGAGAGGGAGAGGGAGAGAGAGAGGGAGAGAGAGAGAGAGAGAGGAAGAGGGAGAGAGAGAGAGGGAGAGGGAGAGGGAGAGAGAGAGAGAGAGAGGAAGAGGGAGAGGGAGAGAGAGAGAGAGAGAGGGAGAGAGAGAGAGAGAGAGAGAGAGAGAGAGAGAGAGAAGAGGGAAAGGGAGAGAGAGGGAGAGGGAGAGAGGAAAAGAAGATGCACCCAGTGAATCTAGATGAGGTGTGTATGGGTTTCCTTCACAGTAGTTTTTTGTAACCTTTATGTAGGATTGAATTGGAGAAAATAAAATGAGAAGATCTCTACTAGAGAAAAAGAGTATTAAGAGTTGTGTTTGAGACCAGGTGGTAGTTCACCAGGTAGAACATAAACATTACCATATGAGAGTATCCAACTTCAGTCTCTTGGTTTGTGGTGTCTCTTATCTCTGTCTCCTTTACCTTGCTTTGTCTCACCTCTATGAAAAGGACAGGCAGAGAAAAACATTGCTGCTAGGAACAGTGGAGTCTTGCAAGCATTAAGACCCACTAAAAACTCTAGTGGGAAAAAATTGTATAGTGTTATGAAGAGTTACCCAGCTCAGGAAAGTTTTTGTAAGTATTTACTTCATCATTTGTACTTTTGGGGTTGAATTCATGGAGTTTCCTTTTAGAGTATCTGTTAGTCTCAAGGTAAGGGAAAATTACCTTAAAAGGGCTCTTGTTTGTTTGGGTGATATAGTCACACTGAGCTTTAGATATAAGCCAGGCAGGACACTTGGATAAGCAATTATTTTCCTGAGTAGGCAGGGTCTGAATACCATGTTGATAGTAATATCTTTGACACCTGATGAACTTCTTCCATGAAGCTGCTGGAAAATGGAACTCTAGGGTAAAGAAGTCATAAGAATGAATGAGATAAAACTCTCTGGGTCTTCAGAAAGAGATATCACAGAGGGTAATAGTTCCTTAACAAAAAAAATAGAGGAAGTTCTTTCTGAAAGGGATCAGACCTATGCTTTAACAAATTACTGCTTGAGATTTAAAGTCAGGAACTTGGGTTCATCAGGAGGTCCTAGAGTAACCAACATCAAAAGAGCCAGGAAACTCGAGAAAGATGGGTCCTGCAAAGAGTGCAACCTAGAATGTTCCTAGCTATGACCATGGAATACAAACTCATACATACAGGGATGCAGAAGTTACACAGGCTCCTGTGTTGAATATGGGATCTAGATCAAATTGATGGGGTTTACAGTTAACAGTATTTATATACTTTCTCCATATTTGGGAGCTACTCTCTTCTCTGATTCAGCTTTCTAGTTCTATTTCCAGCTCTGACACCATCTTCCCAGACAATACCTTTAGCCCACCTGCATGTTAGCTGTTGGGCTCAGACAAAAATTAGTAAAATCATGGGCCCCTTGGAATATATCTAAAATAGACTTCCTAGCTTCTTCCAAAATGGAGACCCCAAGTCTCATCTGCTATACTCTTACCTTTAGAGTTCTGATTATTAAACAATTTGTTCTGCTTTATATCTTAATGCTTTTCAGCCACCAATTCCAGATGCTACCCTGATGCCAACCTGACTTCACTGGATAGGTGACCTACCAATGTGTCCTGGACCCCACCTCTACAGAGCCCTACACCACTAGAGAAAGATAGAAATAGGCTGGGAGTATTGATTGACCTGCTAATGCCAATGTCCAGTGGAGAAGTAATTATAGAAGCCAGATCTTCCCCCTATGCACCCCATAATGATCCATACTTCCAGAAGCATAAAGAATAGGAAAGCTTCCGATGGAAGTGATGGGATGTGGAACTCTGGTGGTAAAAACTGTGTGGAATTGTAGCTCACTTATCCTATGATCTTGTCTATCATTATTAAATCAATAAAGTTTTTTGAAGTTACACTGAGTCAATGTTATTTAATATATATATATATATATATATATATATATATATATATAAATGTATATCATTAAAAGAGGTGGTAGGAATGTGTACTGGAACACAATCTACTTAGAGCCCTATTACACTAGGGAAAGTTAGAGATGGGCTGAGGGTACGGGTCGACCTGTCAATGCCCATGTCCAGAGAAGAAGCAATTACAGAAGCCAGAACTCCTACCTTCTGCACCCCTTAGAGATAGTTGGTCCATACTCCCAGAGGGATAAAGAATGGGGAAGCTTACAGTGGAGGGGATGGCATATGGAATGTTGGTGGTGGGAACTATGTGAATTTTGCCCCTCTTATACCGCAATCTTGCTGATCAGTATTAAATCACTAATAATAATAATAATAATAAAGAGAAGCTGAAAAATAAGAAAACACAAAGCACAACTTGGACTGGGTTTGTTGTATTGCACTAAAGTAAAAGATTCTGGAGTCGGGGGGTGGGTGTGAAGGTCTTCAAACATGATGGCAAAGGAGGACCTAGAGGGGGATTAAATTGCTATGTGGAAAACTGAGAAATCTAAGACATGTACAAACTACTATATTTTACTGTTGATTGTAAATGATTAATTCCCCCCAATAAAGAAAATTAAGAAGAGGTGGTAGGTTATAATTTAAAGCAAAGTCTCTAGCAGTTCTATTCTTTTTTTAAAATATTTTATTTTATTTATTTATTCCCTTTTGTTGTCCTTGATGTTTTGTTGTTGTAGTTATTATTGTTGTTGTCGTCATTGTTGGATAGGACAGAGAGAAACGGAGAGAGGAGGGGAAGACAGGGGGAGAGAAAGACAGACACCTGCAGACCTGCTTCACGGCCTGTGAAGCGAACTCCCCTGCAGGTGGGGAGCCGGGGTTCGAACCGGGATCCTTATGCCGGTCCTTGTGCTTTGCGCCACCTGCGCTTAACCTGCTGCGCTACAGCCCGACTCCCAGCAGTTCTATTCTTATTCAAACCAATGTCATATAGTACAATGTTCACTTAATCAGGTGCACCACTGCCTGACCCCCATTAATGTCTTTGGATTTAATCTCTAGTATGATTGATGATAAAGGCTGATGAGTATTTGATACTTTTTTCTTATATTAAGTACCTTATTTCCTTTGTTGTTCTGTCTCATCACAATATGTTTTGATTTTGATTTAAGATAAAACATACATTTATTAAAATTTCATTAAAACATTAATTTTATATGTAGATCTTCCTTATATTCTTTTGGAAAACTAGCTAGTCTAATTATATTATTTGTTTAGTTCTTTTATTGACTTACTTTGTGCTCTTACCACTGAGATAGATATTCTTTTTCTTTTTATCTATATTCAGAAGATATCTTATGAGAAGATAAGGGGAGTTTCTTCAGTTATGCCATTTTGAGAAGTAAATGTTATTCCTGTGATTCTGCTTAGTTCTTCTATTACTTTTAATGAGTTGTGTTTTAAAGAATACAGCTTTACTCCTTCAGCAGCAGAATCTTTGACTCAAACATATTAAAAGAGAAACTTAAAATTGTAAGTAGATTGTTCATGATTTAAGAGGAAACTTGGCAGTTTAATCTTCATGACTAATTTCAAAATTTTTCAAAAATTTCTTCTGCATTAATCCATCACTCTTTAAATTTCCCCAAGGGGCACACGTATCTAACCTCTTCTGGCTCCTTTGTTAGGTAAAGTCATTTCTGTCCTAGCTTGCATGTGCCTGGGAAATAGTTCATAATGAAACTCCCACATTCCATCATATTCTGTGTATCTGACCTTCTCACTGAGTATATAAGATATATGGTCTATTACTCATGTCTGACATTTGGAGCAGAATTCAACATCAGTGAAAATAAGCTGACCTGTTTATGATGAGTAGAATCTGACTTTGTCAATTTATTTATAATGTCTTGTCAAAAATAAAATGGAAGTTAAGAATTTATGAGACATATTCTGGAATACTTGAAAAAATTCCTATACATAGTAGATAGTTCTGTTCAATGAGGCAATGACTTATTTTATTAGTGATTTAATAATGATTGGCAAGATTGTGGGATAAGAGGGATACAATTTCATACAATTCCCCTCACTAGAGTTCCATATCACATCCCTTCCAATGGAATTTTATCTATTATTTATCCCTCTGGGAGTAATGATGAAAGATTTTTATGGGGAGCAGAAGGTGGAAGACCTGGCTTCTATAGTTGCTTCTCCACTGGACATGGGCATTACAGGTTGATGCATACCTCCAGCGTGTTTCTGTCTTCCCTTAGTGGAGCAGGGCTCTGGTGTGGTGGGGTTCTAGGACACATTGGTAAGGTCTGCCCAGGGTAGCTACATTGGTGTCATGGTAGCATCTGCAACTTGGTGGCTCAAAAGCATTAAGATATAAAGCAGAACAAGTTGTTTAATAACCAGGAACCTAAAGGTAAGAATATAGAAGATGAGATTTGGGGTCTTCATATTGAAAGAAGCTAAGAAGTGCCGGGCTAGCTTTGCGGGTGGGAGAGAGATGACCAGGAACTCATGGCTGAGTGGGAACACAATCCAATGCTTATTAATCAGATACATCGTCTTTTATGTATCTCTTCACTGGAAGTGGCAAGGGGAAAGGAAATGACTAGGAGAGGGGGAGGATCAAAAAAAGAGTGTGAACAGAACATGGAAAACTTCCATCTAACCAGTGGGGATTAAACCAATACCCTGCAGGCAGGGTGGGCCTCAAACAAAACAATGATTATGTAAATAGACCACAGCATTAAGCAATGCAGGGCAACAGAAGCAGAATTAGCCAAAGGATAAATGATGACCAACATTTCCCCCTTCTTTTTATCTAATGGCCATAGTATCAGGAATGTGGGGTGTTTTGTGAGGTAGGGAGACTGATAGGAGGAGGCACACCTTTGGGGTTCTGTCCCTTCTTGCTCAACCTCTTGGTAGAGAGAGATACTAACAGGATTGACACACCCCTTTAGGTTCAAGCCCTTCCAAGCTCAACCACATCCTCACAATTTCCCAACATCTCCCTCTTTCTAAATGGCCATATATAAATGGGTCAATGTCTGTAAAAGACTCTATTTCTGTCAGGGGAATAGCAGTGTAGGGGTGAAGAGAAACTTATTGGGAAGAAACTTGAATGATATTGTGTAGGCATCTTCAAAAAGAACTGTCACAAGACAGGGAGGGATAAGTAAGAGTAGCAAGGGACAGCATGAGACTGAAGAGAGGCCTGGTAGGTGGAGAGGGGGGCTGCCTTATGGGTGAAAGGGGTGCTGCCTGATAGGTGGAGGAGTGGGGGCCTGATAGGCCAAGGGGCGAGAGAGGTGATCTGGTGTTGCAAAGTCCCAAGACAGCTGGTGGTAAGGTCCATGGACTGCTACAGTCAGTCCTCGACAAGACCAGTAGTGTAAAGGGAGTGTCCAAAGGTGTATCAGCAAGTCCAATAGAAGCGTCAGTCCAATGCTAATGACCAGGGGAAGAAATTCCACATGTCTATCTAGATGGAGGAGGACAGCCACTGGAACTTTGCTTCTCTGTAGAGAGTGAGCTGAAACCGCCAAAACATGACAGGCTAAGCAGAAGCAAGAAGGGCAGACAGCGATGGGCGAGAGAAATGCAGTAGGAAAGTCCTGTCCTTGGGAGTCCGTGAATCAGGTTCTCCAGATTGTGTCAAGTCACATCATGGGTTTTGGGGATTAAATCAGTGGGGATTAAACCAATACCCTGCAGGCAGGGCTGGTCTCAAACAAAACAATGATTATGTAAATAGTCCACAGCATTAAGCAATGCAGGGGAACAGAAGCATAATTAGCCAAAGGAGAAATGATGACCAACAAGGAAGTCCATTTTAGTTATATTCCAAAGGGTCCATGACTTCACTAATTTTGAGGCAATGACTTACTAATTTTCTTCTCACTCTCTTTTTTATATTAGCACTCAGCAATGGGGTCACAGGTCTACCTATGCAAAGTCTGAAATGAACCATTTTTCTGGACAGGATTAATAGCATACTCCTTGAATTTTTCAACTACCTTAGGTTAGCTTAACCATTATTTTTTTCTGACTTGGTCGTCCTACAACTATATTTCTGGCCTGACACAGAATAACACTATGCCCAATTGTATCAAATCAATCTATTTCTAGACTGCTCACTGACCTTTCTTTACATGTCTGGCTAGACATTTATTTCTTCTGCAAATTGCTTCTTCATCCTAACATGTTAGTTTCAGTTTATCTATATTTGTTAGCTTTTTCATTCTTGATGTGTCCCAAGTGTCTGAGTTGCCCAAATTGTGATTATTTTGTAATTATTATTATTTTATTATTATTATTATTGTAATTATTATTATTTTCCTAAGAGTCTGCTCACACCTGAACTTCCAGTGTGATAAAAATGTAAATCAAAACAAATAGGATTTTAAAGTATATGCATATACACTTGAACATAAAAAATTTGTTAAATGAGTACTATAAATTTAAATGTTCAAATAGCTTCAAGCCCACAAATCCATTTATTCAGCTTAGAATTTAGTTATCATTGTTTAATTCCATGAACAGGAATGATTTGCTTTAAGCTAGTTAAGACATAGTTTCCCTAAACTAGGCTATATAAAACCCTCAAATGGAGGATATACTTAGATAATGAAGGGAGAATGTTACTGAAACATGGAGTTAATTCAAATTAATAGGCATAACAAGAAACTTTTCCAGACACATGCAATGACCATGAAAAATTTTCTCCAAAAAACTTTTTACAATGGGGGATATTGGCTGCTACATTTACAGATTCATTAAAGTGCTAATGCCTAAGACATAAGCCTGTCTGTTTCCAGCAAATTCCTGGCTATGACAGGTTGTTAGGGCTAAGATTTTTCCTCTTGGTATTCTTTGTCTAGGTACTACCCCTCAAGCTGGCATAGACTTCTCAGTGAAATAGTGTACCTGATGCCTCTCCTATTCTTCCATCTCTCTCTTCTTTTATGAGTAGCAGGATCACGTCACTCTCCCTACCTCCTCTGTCTCTCCTTTCAAGGCATTTCCCCAACAAATATCTATGTATCTAATTTTGCATTACCATCTGTTTCTGACACATCACAAAAACACTTAAAACTAATTCTAGTGCAGCAAGAAGCCAAACATTAGTCTTTTCCCCCCCATGGTACATTATAAAGGAATCCCATGTACTTAGATGAAAATAATTTAAAACAGAACAAATAACAAGCAAAGGCCAAATTTATCATGAGAATATTTTGATAAATCTACTCATGCATAATTAGAAAATATCATTTCAAACTTTTGGAAAGTCACTAAATGGAGAGCATTTTCTCTTGCATATTGGCAAAGGTATAATAAGTGTAACCAAGGTATAACATAAACCTGTAAAACCAGGGCATTTAGGGGCTGGGCAGTGATGCACCCAGTTGAATGTACGTGTTACCATGTGCATAGACCCTGGTTCAAGTTCCTGGTCTCCACCTGCAGGGGAGAAAGCTTTATGAGTGGTGAAGCAGTGCTACAGGCAGCTCTCTCTCTCTCTCTCTCTCTCTCTCTCTCTATATATATATATATATATATATATATATATATATATCCTCCTCTCTCTTTAAATATGATTTATTTATTTTGATTTCATTGGACAGAGACAAAGAAATCTAGAAGGAAAGGAGGGTATAGAAAGCAAGAGAGAAAAATAGGCATCTGTAGCTCAACTTCACCACTTTTGAAGCTTACCCTTCTCCCATGGGGACCAGGGGCTTGAATCCAGGTCCTTATACATAATAGTATGTGCACTAACTGGGTGATCCACCACCCAGACCCTTCTGATGTATATCTTCCATTTTCCGTTTCTCTATCCCTCCCTCTCAATTTCTCTCTATCATAGCAAAAAGAGAAAAAAAAAAAAAGGGACAAAATGACTGCTGGGAGTAGTGGTTTCCTCATGCAGGTACTGTGTATACCCAGAAATAACCCTGGTGGCAATAAAACAAAACAACAAACAAATAAAAACAGGACATTGAAGGAAGAAACAAAGTTTTACCTTAAAAAATTTTATTTGTGATTATTAGTAGATTACAGGATTGTAAAACTACAACAAGTTTATAGTTCCACTCTACCCCACCCCACTACCAAAGCTCTGTATCCACACCTTCCCACCTCCAAAAGATAACCATTGTAGTTCTCACAAGTCTTAGAAACAGTTTGCTTTCTTCTGTTTTTTTTTTCCAAGTTCATGTATATCAGATCTCTAGATATGAGTTAAGCCACCTGGTAATTGTCTTGCATCTCTTTACTTATTTCACTAGGAACAATCAACTCCAGTTCCATCCACTTTATCACAAAGTATACAATATCATATTTTAATATTATTTATTTATTTATTTACTTATTTTGTAAAGAGACAGAGGAAACTGAGAGGGAAGGGGAAGATATAGAGAAGAGAGAGAGAGAGAGAGAGGGAGAGAGAACTGTAGCACTGCTCCACCACTTGTGAAACTTCCTCTCACAGGTGGAGGCTAGAATCTGGAGCCCAGGTTCTTCAGCATGGTAATGTGTGCATTCCATCAAGAACACCTCTGCCCAACCCCTATAATATCATTTTTTAAAATTATTGAAGAGTAGCATTCCATGGAATATATATCCCATAACTTCTTTAGCTAGTCATCTATTGATGGGCATTTAGGCTACTTCCACTCTTTGGCTATTGTGAATAATGCACCTATGAACATAAGGGTGCATATGTTCTTTCAGATGAGTTGTTTGTCCACTAGATAAATGCCTTAGATTGGTATTTCTGGATCATAAGGTACTTCTATTTTTGTTTAAGGACTCTTCATATAGTCTTCCAAAGGGGCTGTACTAGTTTGTATTCCATGAGCAGTGAAATAGAGTTCTCTTTTCTCCACAACTTCTTCAACAATTGTCATTTCATGGTTTGTAGATGCAAGCCATTCACTCAGGGGTGAGATGGTATCTCAGTGTATTTTAAATTTGCATTTCTCTAATGTTAAGTGGAGCATTTCTTCATGTGTCAGTGGGCCATATGTATCTTTTCCTTAGAAAACTATCTGTTTAGTTGTTTGGCCTACTTCTTTATTATTGGGTTATCTTAGATTTGTACCAGTTTTGTATAGATGTTGGTAATTACTCACTTTTCTGATGTGTTATGTGCAAATATCTTCTCACTTTTACTGCATTGCCTGGTTATCCTTGTGTAGTTTACTTTTGATGTGTAGAAGCTCTTTAATTTTATGTAATACATTTTATTTATTCTTGTATCACTTCCCATGCCCATGGAGTTGAGTCTCCAAATATATTTTTGATGTGAAGGTTCTGCCAGGTTCCACCAATATTATGCCTACTAGCTATTTACAAAATGGTGTCAGGACATTGTTCATGCACAACCCCACCTTTTGGTTGACTGCTTCATTTCAGATAGTGAAAAAGAGAGGGAGAGAGCAAGAGAGAGAGGGAGTGAAGGAGAGAGAGGGAAAGAAAGAGAGAGAGAGAGAGAGAGAGACCCCATAACAGTGCTCTACCGGGGGGGTTCCCAGAAGGTGGTGGACTGAGAAGCTGCTAGTGGCTTGAGCTCTAACCATATCATCTGGAAACGGTAGGATTTTCTGCCTTTAGTAGGCCAGTCAATAAGGGGTCCTAGCGAAGACACTAAGGAGGTGACTATAATTTAATTTGGGTCAAAAAATAGAGTAGAAAAAAAGGGAAAAAAATTTTTTCTTTTAAATTATTATTCCCAAAGTGCACCTCCTACCCCTCCCCCCCCCATAACCAGTCCCTGGGGACCAGCTCCTAGCAGCCTCCCCTGCTGAGCTTCTTTCTTTATCAAGATTTCTGTCCCACCAGGGAGTATCATTCATTCTAAGCCTGTTCACTTATGAAACCTCTGGCCTTTTTTCTTTCTAAGTAGCCAACCCCCCTCCCTGCATAGCTAATTAAATAATAAAAAAAAATAAATAAAAAACTCTTTCCTTTCACCACTCTTTTATTACTGTTCTTTTTCTTATCTTTTTCTTTTTTCTCTCTCTCTTTCTTTTTATTTTTCTCATTCTTGTCATCCTTTATTCCTTAATCCTACAGCTTCCAAAGCCACAGGCCCCATCCCCCACACCACCAAACAGTGTGCTTTCACTGAATTCAATGATACACATTTGGGATATATTTTGGGGAAGAATTCTGACTCAGAGTGGACTCTCACTGCAAGTATCTCTGCTCAACTTCCCTTCCTCCTTTAGCTACCCCTAGAATATACAGTGGAGAGTAGATTTGCATAACTGTCTATTCCAGCTATCCTTTTTTAGTCCTGAGGTTTTTATTTATTTATTTATTTATTTTTCTTTCTTAACAATCAGCTGCCTCTGCTCATGAGGTTTGAGGTAATCTGGGACAGGATTTTTTTTTTTTACCCTGCTCTATTTTATTATTAATATTATATAAAGGCATATATCTCTCCCCCCCTTTAAGTTGATCAGAATTAACTCTTAGGGTATCTTTCATTGCTAGGGTAGTGGGCATCTTATCTATTGTGGGAGGAACTTGTCTCCTTACTCCTACCTCCTCTACAGACTCTCCCCTTCCTCCTCCTCCTAGCTAATTAAAAAAATAAAATAAAATAAAATAAAATAAAAAATAAAGTAATAAAAAAACCCTTTCCTCACTGTTCTTTAATTACAGCTCTTTTTCTTATCTTTTCTATTTTCTCTCTCTTGTCTCTTTTTTCTTTTTTTTTTCTCTTGTCATACACTTCTTCCTTCCTTCTTCTTTGCCTTTCTGAATTTGTGAATTATTTTGGGGAAGAAATCTGACTCAGAGTGGACTCTCTATGTGTGTATCTCTGCTCTACTTCCCTTTCTCCTCTTGTTACCCCTAGAATATACAGTGGATAGTAGATTTGCATAACTGTCTATTCTTGCTATCTCTACTTTCTTTTATCTTTCTTCTTCACTGGTATTTGGCTACTATTTTTTCATGGACTGGAGACATTGTTTGGCTAACTGGTAGTGATTAAATTGCTTCAATACTTGCTTCAGTTGCTATTGTAATTCCTGAGGTTGATGAGTGCAATTGTCATAAAGGTATTTAGTACAGTGTTGCTTGTACTCAAAACACAACAACTGAGGAACAACAGAGCATAAAAAAGGCAACACATAAATAAAAAAATGGGTAGATCAAAAACAAATAAAACTGCTACTCCAATGAATGAAGAAAAGAGCCCAGAAGAAACTACAAATCAGCCAGAAGTAACCATAGATAAGAAAAGTATGCAAGCAATAATAAACTTATTAATCCCAGAAAAAAAACACTGGAGGAAAGGAATGGCAGTACTAGGGAAACAACAGTTGAGACCCCCAAGGAAAATACTGATTATCTTGAGGCAATTAGAAAACTGAAAGCTGAAATAGCTATAATGAAGAAAGAAGCTGAGGGAAGGGAAAACAGACTAACAGAAGCAGAAAACAGAATTATCCAGACAGAGGATGAGTTAGAGAAAACTAAGAAAGAGGTGAAAGAGCTTAAAAAGAGATTGAGAGACACTGAAAACATAACAGAGACATATGGGATGATCTCAAAAGAAGTAACATTCGTATAATTAGCCTGCCAGAAGAAGAAAGAGAGGAAGTGGAAGGAAACATTCTAGAGGAAATAATAGAAGAAAACTTTCCAGACCTGAATAACAGAAAGGACATCAAGATTCAAGAGGCCCAGAGAGTTCCAAACAGAATCAACCCAGACCTGAAGACACCAAGACACATCATAGTCACAATGAAAAGAAGTAAGGATAAAGAAAAATCCTAAAGGCTGCAAGAGAGAAACAAAAAGTCACATACAAGGGAAAACCCATAAGATTATCTGCAGACTTCTCCACTCAAACTCTAAAAGCCAGAAAAGAATGGCAAGATATCTATCAAGCCCTGAATGAAAAAGGGTTTCAACCAAGGATAATATATCCTGCTAGACTTTCAAACTAGATGGAGGGATCAAAACTTTCTTGGATAAACAACAGTTAAAGGAGGCAACCATCACCAAACCGGCCATGAAAGAGGTTCTAAAAGACCTCTTATAAATAAGAACATCACTATAATACTTGCAATATATCAGAACAAACAAAAAACTTTTTTGAACAATGGCACTACAATACATTAAATCCATAATATAAATAAATGTCAATGGCTTAAACTCACCTATCAAAAGGCACAGAGTGGGGGGATGGATAATAAAACATAACCCAACCATATGCTGCTTGCAAGAATCCCATCTGTCACAACAAGATAAACACAGACTTAAAGTGAAAGGATGGAAAACTATCATACAGGCCAATGGACTAAAAAAAAGAGCAGGTACAGCCATTCTCATCTCAAACACAATAGATTTTAAATTAAATAAAGTAATCTTCTTCTTCTAGCATTTGCCCTTCTTCCGTAGCCAGTCAACAGCGTCAGGTTGAGCCTGATGTAAAGTTTCGAGACCTCCTTTGAATCTGGAGAGGTGGCAGTCATTGACTATGTGGGTCATAGTCTGTCTGTAGCCGCTGGGGCAGTTCGGGTCGTCTCTGGCTCCCCAGCGATGGAACATAGTGGCGCACCGGCCATGGCCTGTTCGATAGCGATTGAGGAGGGCCCAATCATAACGTGCTAGGTCAAAGCCGGGTTGACGCTTGCAGGGGTCTGTGATGAGGTGTTTGTTCTTTACCTCAGCTGACTGCCAGCTCTGTTTCCAAGAGACTGGAACAGAGAAGTTCAGTGTAGGCGTAGGAGACCAGATTGGGTGATGAGATGTCAAGTGTTGAACAGGGTGGGCGAAGATATCCGCGTATATTGGCAGGTCCGGTCTAGCGTAGATGTGGGAAATGAACTTAGATGATGCCGCATCCAGATGAATATCTGGCGGGGCGATGTTGCTAAGAACTAGCAGCCATGGAACCGGGGTGGAACGGATGGTTCCAGAAATTATCCTCATGGAGGAATATAATTTGGAATCAACCAAGTGGACATGGGGGCTATGGAACCATACTGGGGCACAGTATTCTGCAGTGGGATAGCATAATGCCAGAGATGATGATCGTAGTGTGGAAGCGCTCGCGCCCCATGAGGAGCTGGCCAGTCTTGCAATGATGTTATTCCTCGCGCCCACCTTTGCTGCAGTTTTTATGAGATGTTTGTGAAATGACAGAGTGCGATCGAGAGTAAAGCCAAGATAGACTGGCTGGGCTTATGCCGGATTCTCGTATCACCAAGCTGCACATTAAGCTCACGCAAGGCTGAGGCATGGTGTAGATGGAAAACAGATGATACTGTTTTTGCAGTGCTAGGGATTAGTCGCCATTTTTTACAGTAATCAGATATCAGAGACATGTCTTTCGTGAGTGTTTCCTCGAGGATGTTGAACTTGGATGCCTGAGTTGCACAGCAGATGTCATCGGCGTAGATGAACTTCCTTGAAGAAGTTTTTGGGAGGTCATTGATGTAAATATTAAATAGTGTAGGAGCCAGAACAGAGCCCTGGGGGAGGCTGTTGGCTATGATAACATCACCCCAGAACTCATTCTTAACCTGGGTCCCGCGGCAAAGAAGTGGCTCGCTTCATTCCTGTCAAACATCTTGGAATCTGAGTCTATGCCCAAAGTTTGGCGTCGTGTGAAGATTATAGCGGTTTTGAAACCAAAGAAAGACCCAACACTGGCCACCAGCTATAGACCAATTTCTCTCTTCTCCATGTGTTACAAACTCCTTGAGAGGCTGCTTCTGTCACGTATTTCTCATCTTACAGAATAAAGTAATAAAAGATAGGTAAGGACATTACATAATTATTAGGGGATCAATCAGCCAAGAAGACTTAACAATTATTAACATCTATGCACCCAATGTGGGACCATCTAAATACGTCAAGCACTTACTGAAAGAACTTCAAAAATACATCAATAGTAATACAATAATAGTGGGAGACTTTAATACCCCACTCTCACACTTAGACAAAACAACAAAGCAGAGAACCAACAAAGATACAAGAGAATTGAATGAAGAGATTGACAGACTAGACCTCTTGGACATTTTCAGAGTCCTTCACCCCAAAAAACTGGAATACACCTTCTTTACAAATACACATAACACATACTCAAAGATAGACCACATGTTAGCCCACAAAGACAGCATCAATAAATTGAGAGCATCAAAATCATCCAAGTATCTTCTCAGACCACAGTGGAGTAAAACTAACATTTAACAACAAACAGAAAATTATTAAAAGTCACAGAATTTGGAAACTAAACAACATACTCCTTAAGAACCACTGGATCAGAGAGTCACTCAATCAGGAACTTCAAATGTTGTTGATAATAAATGAAAATGAAGACACAACCTATCAAAATATTTGGGACACAGCTAAAGCAGTACTGAGAGGGAAACTTATAGCCATACAATCACATATTAAACAACAAGAAAAAGCTGAAATGAACGACCTTACTGCACACCTCAAGGACTTAGAGGAAGAGGAACAAAGGAACTCTAAAGCAACCAGAAGGACAGAAATCACTAAAGTTAGAGCAGAAATAAACAACATCGAAAATAAAAGAACCATACAAAAGATCAATGAAGCCAAATGTTGGTTCTTTGAAAGACTAAACAAAATTGACAAACCCCTAGCCAGACTCACCAAACAAAAAAGAGAGAAGACTCAAATTAATAGAATTGTAAACGATGGAGGAGATATCACAACTGACACCACAGACATTCAGAGAATCCTGCAAACTTCTATGAAGCACTATACACCACCAAGCTAGAGAATCTGGAAGAAATGGAACAATTCCTAGAAACATATGCCCTTCCAAAACTGAACCAAGAAGAACTACAAAATCTAAATGCACCAATCACAGACAAAGAAATTGAAACCATTATTAAGAATCTCACCAACAACCAAAGTCCTAGACCTGATGGCTTCACAAACAAATTCTACAAAACTTTCAGGAAACAGTATCCATAGTTCTTAAGCTTTTCCATAAGATTGAAGAAACAGGAATATTCCCTTCCACCTTCTATGAAGCCAACATCACCCTGATACCAAAAGCTGATAGGGACAGAACAAAAAAGGAAAACTACAGACCAATATTGCTGATGAACATAGATGCCAAAATATTAAACAAGATCTTTCCAACCGGATACAGCAACATGTCAAAAAGATTGTTCATCCTGACCAAGTGGGATTCATCTCAGGAATGCAAGGCTGGTTCAACATACATAAGTCAATCAATGTCATTCACCACATCAATAAAAGCAAAACCAAAAACTACATGATTATCTCAATAGATGCAGAGAAAGCCTTTGACAAAATCCAACACCCATTCATGCTCAAATCTCTACAAAAAATGGGAATAGATAGGAAATTCCTCAAGACAGTGGAGTCTATATATAGCAAACCTACAGCCAACATCATACTCAATGGACAGAAGCTGAAAGCATTCCCCCTCAGATCGGGGACTAGACAGTGCTGTCCACTGTCACCGTTACTCTTCAACATAGTATTGGAAGTTCTTGCCGTAGCAATCAGGCAAGAGAAAGAAATCAAAGGAATACCGATTGGAAGGGAAGAAGTCAAGCTCTCACTATTTGCAGATGATATGATAGTATACAGAGAAAAACATAAAGAATCCAGCAGAAAACTATTGGAAGTTATTAGGCAATATAGCAAGGTGTCAGGCTACAAGATCAATGTACAAAAATCAGTGGCATTTCTTTATGCAAACACGAAATGTGAAGAAGAAGAAGAAAGCCAGAAATCAATCCAATTTACTGTTTCAACAAAATCAATCAAATACCTAGGAATAAAGTTGACCAAAGAAGTGAAAGACTTGTATACTGAAAACTATGAGTCGCTACTCAAGGAAATAGAAACTGATATCAAGAAATGGAAAGATATCCCATGCTCATGGACTGGAAGAATATATATCATCAAAATGAATATTCTCCCCAGAGCCATATACAAATTTAATGCAATACCCATCAGAGTTCCACCAAGCTTCTTTAAGAGAATAGAATAAACACTACAATCATTTATCTGGAACCTGAAAACACCTAGAATTGCCAAAACTATCTTGAGGAAAAGAAACAGAAATGAAGGCATCACACTCCCTGACCTTAAACTATATTATAAAGCCATCATCATCAAAACAGCATGGTACTGGAACAAAAATAGACACATAGACCATTGGAACAGAATTGAAAGCCCAGAAATAAATCCCCACACCTATGGACATCTAATCTTTGATAAGGGGGCTCAAAGGATTAAATGGAAGAAGGAGGCTCTCTTCAATAAATAGTGCTGTGAAAACTGGGTTGTAACATGCAGAAGAATGAAATTGAACCACTTTATCTCACCAGAAACAAAAATCAACTCCAAATGGATCAAAGACCTGGATGTCAGACCAGAAACAATCAAATCCTTAGAGGAAAACATTGGTAAAACAGTTTCCCACCTATACCAAATATATAAAGAGCTCAGTAAACTTAGCACCAAAAAGGCAAATGACCCCATCCAAAAATGGGCAGAGGATATGAACAAAACATTTCCCTCAGAGGAGATCTAAAAGGCTAACAAACATATGAAAAACTGCTCTAGGTCACTGATTGTCAGAGAAATGCAAATTAAGACAACACTAAGATACCACCTCACTCCTATGAGAATGGCATACATCAAAAAGGACAGCAGCTACAAGTGCTGGTGAGGTTGTGGGGACAGAGGAACCCTTTTGCATTGCTGGTGGGAATGTAAATTGATACAACCTCTGTGGAGAGCAGTCTGGAAAACTCTCACAAGGCCAGACATGGACCTTCCATATGATCCAGTAATTCCTCTCCTGGGGTTATACCCCAATGATTCCATAACACCCAACCAAAAAGAGGTGTGTACTCCTATGTTCATAGCAGCACAATTCATAATAGCTAATACCTGGAAGCAACCCAGGTGCCCAACAACAGATGAGTGGCTGGAAAGCTGTGGTATATATACACAATGAAATATTATGCAGCTATCAAGAACAATGAACCCACCTTCTCTGACCCATCTTGTACAGAGCTAGAAGGAATTATGTTAAGTGAGCTAAGTCAGAAAGATAAAGATGAGTATGGGATGATCCCACTCATCAACAGAAGTTGAGAAAGAAGATCTGAATGGGAAACTAAAAGCAGGAATTGACCAAATTGTAAGTAGGGCACCAAAGTAAAAACCCTGTGGTGAGGGGTAGACATGCAGCTTCCTGGGCCAGTGGGGGGTGGGAGTGGGTGGGAGGGATGGGTCACAGTCTTTTGGTGGTGTGAATGGTGTTTATGTATACTCCTAGTAAAATGTAGTCATATAAATCACTAGTTAGCTAATATGAGAGGGGGAAGATTAATTGTATGTCTCGAAGTTTTTTAAAACACAGACTGAATCTTTTTAATATATAGGCTCTGTATTTGATATGCAGACTCTCTCAAAAACCTAGACCAAGTACATCAGAAGCATCCAATAGCACAGCTATATACAAGATACTGGGTACTGTACAGCAAACCCTAACAAAAGGACTTTTCAAAGTTAACCCAATTACCAAATAATGTGAAGATAACATTAACTATCGATTGTCTTTTTGAACCCTAAGACAGCAGGAACCTCACATCTCCACTATAGAGCCTCTACTTCCCCCAGGCCTGGAACCCTTGGATAGGGCCCACTTTCCCCTATGCCTCTCCCAATCCATATAAAATAATATTGCATCTGCTGATCACAACCTAATCAACGCAATGATTGCCACGTCAACATGCTTCAGCTTAGACTGTGTCTGAGACTTCACGTGTGGAATGACAACCCTTCAGCTTCATTACTCGGGTGAGACCTTTCCTTTCATAGTAAACTCTAATTCCTTTTCAGGTGGTTCACTTTCTAACAAAGTCCCAACACTTAGATATAGACCAGGTTCTGTGAGAGTATATATTCATACATATCCATAAACTACTGCAAAATATATACCTGAAAGCATAAGTACACTAGAGGTTGCAGTGAGAATCCCCCTAACACTTCCTCTCCACTAATCCAAGCTTTGGGTCCATGATTGCTCAACAATTTGTTTGGCTTTGTATGTTAACTCTCTTTTCAGTCACCAGGTTCCAGATGCCATCAGGATGCCGGCCAGGCTTCCCTGGACTGAAGACACAACCAATGTGTCCTGGAGCTCTGCTTCCCCAGAGACCCACCCTTCTAGGGAAAGAGAGAGGCAGACTGGGAGTATGGACCGACCAGTCAACGCCCATGTTCAGCGGGGAAGCAATTACAGAAGCCAGACCTTCCACCTTTTGCAACCTACAATGACCCTGGGTCCATGCTCTCCGAGGGAGAGACAGTGGGAAAGCTATCAGGGGAGGGGGTGGGATATGGAGATTGGGTGGTTGGAATTGTGTGGAGTTGTACCCCTCCTACCCTATGGTTTTGTTAATTTATCCTTTCTTAAATAAAAACAAAAACAGAAACAAAAACAAAACAAACAAACAACAAACAAACAAACAAAAAAAGCAGTCCTCTACCCTGTGTGGGCTTTGCTCCAAAGCTTTTAGCTCTTCCAAGTGGTGCCATTAGTACTCCCAGGTACTTTTTCCTGCAATGCCGTTAGTAACTCCCAGGTGGTGATAGGGTTTCCATCTGGCACCTTGCCCACTATTTCTGACACGTGCTCTAGAGGGTGAGCTACCTCCAAATCCTGCCAAAATGTTCCTTAATCTTTATAATTGTTTTTTTTTTTTTGGTGGACAAGAAGTTGAGGTTATGTGTCATACTATAGCTGTGAATAGTCTGAAACAGTTATTATCTCCAACTGTGCAATTTTTCTACTAGTATTGAAAGAGACGTCAGGGCAAAGGGTAAATCAGGCGGGTGTTCTACTTGTAAATTATGACCATGGGTAGGGTTGCCCAGAGAGGAGTCAGACGGTTAATAAATACTGTCATTTTCTTTTACTGTAACCACTAAGGGAATGAAGGTTTCTTAGTTTTATTTTCTCTGAAGAAATAAATATCTGGGAAAAATGACCCCTCAAACTATCATTTTTCAGGAAAGAAATTCCCATCAGGGCAATTTTGAAAAGACTAAATTTATTTTTTAGACTCTAAAAATGTGATTTATTTTTGTTATCTACTAAATATTTTTTTTAAAAGAAAAATACCTTACTGTTCGGCAATAAAAATAATCACTTCATTAAAACTCCTCTCATTCTGTCCCCAAAAATAAAGTGCACAGTTACTCTAGAGTTACAAGCTGATGTTTCATTTTGGATTTGGTGAATATTAAGGGTTTTTTTTTTTTCAGAAATTTTAAGCTTTAGTCAAGAAAATTGAAAACATTCACATGTTAGGTAGGTAGGTAGTTAGGTAGAGAGAGAGAGAGAGAGAGAGAGAGAGGAGCTCCTTAGAGTTCTTATTCAACATGGTGACCAATTCACCTAGGCTGCGAGCCAAGCCATAGCTACAGGTCTAGCTTATAACACCCAAGCCTACCATGCTACACCTGTCACCACTCCCATTTCCTGTGCAGCAATTTCCTTCCCTCAGGCACACATGTATTCCAGCATGATGCAGAAGTGCCCCAGGTATTTTCCATCATTTCTGACATCACCATTTCCCCTTCTAGGCATATGGACTCAAAATTCTTTTTGGGGTGTTGAAGAATGACATTGCATGCTTCTAAAACTGCTTCCTCCTGAGACATGTGCTGTAGCCTGGTTGATTTATACTCCCAGACAGATCTGTCTGTCCCTAATCTTTCCTAGTTGGGTAGGGCTCTGGATAGATGAGATTTCTTGGCACTTTTCTATGTAGTCATCTGTCCAGGGAATTCAGGATGGGGTCGTGGCAGCATCTGGATGGTGACTGGCCCACCTAGGCTGAGAGAGTCGAAATGAAAGTGATTTTTAGTTGAATCAAGCTACTTGCTTTTTATGAAATGACTTAGATATATTTGAACATTATCTAGGGCAAATGAAATAAATCCTAAGATGGCAGATATGCAGAAGAAAGGAGGATGATCAATGCCAGGCTTTCAAAATGTTGATTGGCTATCAGCTGAGAAGGCTGATGCTTCTGTAATAGCTTAGTGTGTGGTCCTGGGGATTAAATAAGTGCAGGAATGTCAGGGTAGAAAGGAAAATGGAGCATTGCAATTGTGAGTAACTGTTTGGATTCTACATAGCAAATGTAAGAAATGAAAAGAAAAAATATTTTTCATATCTAACTTTTTTTTTTTCAATTGGATTCCAAGTCTAAACACTCATCATAACATGAATAACAAAACAACAACTGGCAGCATGGTGTTTGTCCATTTTTGTGTACTTTCTAAAACATTTTGAAAGAGTACAGAATTATTTTCCCTCAACTTTCCCCCAAGTTTCCAGAGAGAGAGAGAGAGAGACAGAGAGATAGAGAGAGGGAAGGAGATATCTAGAGATTCATCTCAGGAATTATCACTAGCAGGGCCAGATGGTAGCACACCCAGTTGAGCACACACAATAGAAAGCACAAGGACCTGTACTGAAGCTCCTAGTACCTTGCAAATTGTAAGTTTCACAAGTGGTGAAGTAGGGCTGCAGGTGTCTTTCATTCTCTCCTCCTTCCTCTCTGCCCTCATTCTCTTCCTGCAAAAAAAAAAACTGGAGTGATGGAGTCACTGTGCAGATACTCTAGTTCCAGTGATAACCCTGGTGAGAAAAAAAAAAAGCATAAAGGAAGACTTATAATGAGTAAGTAGCTGTGTTGGGACAATACATTAAGTTATGTTTTCTGGTGGTGTTGTTTTGGCTCCCCCACAGATTATTTCATGATTAACAGGATAGAAATACAATCATGGTTTAACTACAACTTGACAAAAGTCACAGACTGACTCTGTGAGAGACGCCATATAGCAAACACAGCAGAAAAGTAAGATGGATTCAACAGAAAGCAACAGAATAAAAATATAGGTAATTTTGTGACATATGTTTTAGGAAAAAGAGATTAAACTAGCACGTCCTCATTAGCATCCACTGTTGGTCAATGACAAAGGAAACTTTCAAAGTAACATTATCATCAACCACCCAAAGGAATTCCATGTCCTGCTTTCTTGAGCATCTACCCATCTTTGCTCTTTGATAACTCTAAAAGGATTCTTCTTTGATCAATTCTTGCTTTGCTGCTTTTTATAGGCTAATCACTGGTCTTTGCTAATGGTGGTTATCACAGCATTCAATCTGTGCCCAAGTGGAAAATTGCAATACTTGAGATTACCATGTCATTGACAACAGTCTAAAGGCGTGCTCATCAGTGAGCTGGACTCGCACCCTGAGAGGCAAGATGATGGTTCCACCTCATTATCTTGAGCAGCAGGAATTCTAAATTCTGACTTAAAAAATAGGTCAGTGTTAGAGAGATGGAGGGCACTACAAATGAAACCATCTGGCATGTGATAAAGGCAGACTAGTTGTCTTATCACTGTAGGCACATCACTATGTATTAAAAGTGGATAATTAAAAACTTTCCTTATGGGAAGTTTTTTTTTCAATGCCACTAGAGTTATCATTAAAACTCAGTGCTACTGTTATGAATTTACCACTCCTGGTGGCCATTTTTTTCCTTTCAATTTTATTGGTAAGGACAGAGAGAAATTGAGAGGTGAGTGGGAGGTAGAGGGAGAGAGGACAGACACCTGTACTATTCACTGAGCACCTGAACTGTTCACTGCTCATGAAGCATTCCCCCCTGCAAGTGGGGAGCTGGGGCTGGAACCTGGGCCCTTGTGAACAGCAATATTTTTGTATAACAAGATATGCCCCATAGCCCACCCCCAAGGTCCTTTTTATTTTTTCTTTGCCTTTGAGGTTATTGCTGGGGCTTGATGCAGGTACCATGAATCCACTGCTTCTGACAGCCATTTTTCCTTTTCCTTATTTTATTTTATTTGATAGGACAGAGAGAAATTGAGAGGAGAGGGGGAAATAGAGAGGGAGAGAGAAAGATGATTAGTGTGCACTTAACCAGCTGTGCCACCACCTCTCCCCCAGCCCCCACCAAGCATTTTATAGATGAAATATTCTATCAGGGATCAGTTTTTAAATTTTAATTTATATTTTGAATACATTATCTTTAGCTAGGGTGTGGGCCTGAGCTCGTAACTAATGTGTAGAGTCATGTAACTGTACTCATAACCAGCCATGATAAATATAAAACTCTCCTATCACTAAAAACTCCTATATGTTTCCTAGTTGTAGTTATTAGACATACTACACTTCAGAACTCACTCACATCTTCTGATTTATCTTCCTTTGCTACCTTTTGGTCATTCTCAGAATGGCTTATAGATGGAATAACACAGTATGTAGATTTTTAGTCTTATACTATCATCTACCCAGTCAGAAATGATTTAAACAATTTATTTTTTTCAAATTAAACAATTCTATTTGTTAGTTATTTTTTATTATTAGTGATTTACAGTATTACAAGATCTTATGGGTATAGTTTCACACTCACACTTCATGGGTAAGAAATAAGCTTTATAGGTTAAATCTTTTTTCAACCACCAGGTTCCAGATGCTACCAAGATGCCAAATGGACTTCACTGAGCAGACGACTTCACCAATGTTCCTGAAGCCCCCCTTCCTCAGAGCCCTGCCCCACTAGGCAAAGAGAGAGACAGGCTGAGAGTATGGATCGACCTGCCAAAGCCCATGTTCAGCAGGGAAGCAATTACAGAAGACAAACCTTCCACCTTCTGCTCCCCCATAATGACCCTGGGTCCATACTTCCACCTGGGATAAAGAATAGGAAATCTATCAGGGGAGGGGATAGGATATGAAGCTCTGGTGATGGGAATTGTACCCCTCTTATCCTATGGTTTTGTCAATGTTTCCTTTTTATAAATAAAAATAAAAAAAAGGAAATGAGCTTCAGAGAGAGAGGTTCTGATCACTTAGCATTTTCCTATCCCCTTAAAACTGGGAGAAGTTTATAGTCTATCTGACCAAACTCCTTCTTTATAGAGTTGACTTAGGAAGTGGCCTGAACTTAGAAAGGTTGTGGCAAAATCAGGGCAAGAGTTCATGTATCCTGATTCTAGATGCAGTTCTTCAATTTTATTTATAATAGTTCTACATCAATGCAAAAGTCCTTCTAAAATGAGAATCAAACTCAAGGCCTGTTCCATATACTTATTTTTCAATTTCCTCTGAATTTCAACTTCAAACAAAAATGGAAGCAATTACAGAAGCCAGACTGTGTACCTTTTGCACCCCATAATGACCCTAGGTCCATATCCATACTCCATAGGGTTGAAGAATAGGAAAGCTATCAAGGGAGGGGATGAGATATGGAGCTCTTGTGGTGGGATCTGTACCCTTCTTGTCTTATGGTCTTGTCAGTGTTTCCATTTTATAAACAAATAAATAAAAATTAAAAAAAGAAAAGGGAGCAAAAATAGAACATTTAAAGGAAAAAGTAAGCCAAATCCTCATATGATTATTCTCTGATATATAGTATGCTTCCTTCATGACTTAGTCCATTCAGGCTGCTCTAAAGAATACTATAATAGAGGGAGCTGGGTGGGGGCGCAGTGGGTTAAGTGCACATGGCAGAAAGCACATGGACCGGCATTAGGATCCCAGTTAGTGCCCCTGGTTCCCCACCTTCAGGGGGGTTGCTTCACAGGGAGTGAAGCAGGTATGCAGGTGTCTATTTTTCTCTCTCCCTCTCTGTCTTCCCCTCCTCTCTCCATTTCTCTCTGTCTTATCCAACAACAATGACAGCAATAACAGCAACAATAGTAACAACAATGATGATAAACTACAAGGGCAACAAAAGGGAAAAAATAAAATAAAGAATACTATAATAGGTGACTTATATACATTACTTATATACATGCTAATATAATATACACTATATAAAATTGATTGAATGTCTCAAAACTTTTTAATGCACAGACCATAGGCTGAGTCTTTGAAATATTGACTCTACTATAAGCTTAGACCAGGAGAGCAGAAGAGTGGCGTTACTTTATAAAATACAGATATATATATATATATAAATAACTTCAAAGGACAAATTATGGTGAGACATAGCAAATCCTAACAATGGGATTTTCAAAGTTAACCCAATTGTCAAATAATTTGATTACAGCAATAACTATCTATTGCCTTTTTAAAACCTAAGATAGCAGGAACCTCCCACCTCCTCTATAAAGCCCAAATTTCCCCCAGTCCTGGTTCCTCTAGGGTGGGGCTCACTTTTCAGCATGCTTCTCTCAGTTCATACCAACTGATACTGCATCTGCTGATCCCAGTCTATTCAATGCAATGTGTACCAGTTCGGCGTGCACATTTCAGAATGTATCCAGAGATGTCAAGCGTGGAATGTCAACCCTTCAGCATTATTACTCAGGTGAGACCTTTCCTTTCTTATAAGACTCCTTAATTCCATTTCAGGTAGTCAACTTCCTAAGAAAGCCTCAAAACTAGGTCCTATGAGATAGGCAGATGTTCATATGTATTCATAAATTAGGGCAGAATATATACATTAAAGCAAAAGAGCACAATAGATTGCAGTGAGTCAATAAATGAAGCAAGTAAAAAGACCTAAAAAGACACCTTAAAGTACCTAATGAAATAGTTTCTACTTAGAGCTAGGTACCCTCCTCACTTACTTACTATTACACTCCCCTCAGTCACTCCAAAGTTAACCTTAAGTAAGGACTACAAAAGCTGAATAAAGGCAAGAGACTAGCATACTTTAATGATGACTCTTTAGTCACTATCAGGCCATCCCATCAGCTGGGGCCCTGGTTGAGGAGCCCTGGGATTCCCACACAAACACGATGAGCCTAGACCTTGAATAGATCCCTCTCTCCATTATGACTGGTCATCTCCATCAGGAACAACATAATAGACCCCTTTCTGGGCCCCCATTGGATCTTGCCCTCAATGTGGATCAACAATGGTAGAGGATGTTTCATTCTTAGAAGGGGGGGGTTGGATAACATACTCTATCTGCCAGCTGAAGAAGATGGGTCCTGAAATTGGTGCAACTTGGAATGTTCCTACTGATGACCACAGAATGCAAGCTCGGACCTACAGGGATGTAGAGGTTACATAGGCTCCTATGCTGAATGTGGGCCCCAGATCAAATCGATGGGATTTACAGTCAACAATATTTGTATACTTTCCCCATATTTGGGAGCTACTCTCTTTCCTGATGCAGCTTTCTAGCCCTTTTTCCAGCCATGACAACATCTTCCAGACAATAACCTGGGTCCACCTGCATATCAGATGTTAGGCTCAGGCAAAAACTAATAAAGTCATGGGCCCTTTGGAATATACCTAAAATAGACCTACTAGCTATTTCCAAAATGAAGACTCCAAATGTTCATCTGCAATATTCCAGTCTTTAATTTCATGATTAATCAAAAATTTGTATGGCTTTATATGTTAACTCTTTTTCAGCCATCAGATTCCAGATGCTACCATGATGCCAACTGGACTTCCCTGGGCAGATGACCCCACCAATGTGTCCTGGAGCTCTGCTTCCTCAGAGCTCTCTGCCCCACTAGGGAAAGTGAGACAGGCTGGGAGTATGGATTGACCTGCCTTCTTCTTCTAGCGTTTGCCCTTCTTCCGTAGCCAGTCAACAGCGTCAGGTTGAGCCTGATGTAAAGTTTCGAGACCTCCTTTGAATCTGGAGAGGTGGCAGTCATTGACTATGTGGGTCATAGTCTGTCTGTAGCCACAGGGGCAGTTCGGGTCGTCTCTGGCTCCCCAGCGATGGAATATAGCGGCGCACCGGCCATGGCCTGTTCGATAGCGATTGAGGAGGGCCCAATCATAACGTGCTAGGTCAAAGCCGGATTGACGCTTGCAGGGGTCTGTGATGAGGTGTTTGTTCTTTACCTCAGCTGACTGCCAGCTCTGTTTCCAAGAGACTGGAACAGAGAAGTTCAGTGTAGGCGTAGGGGACCAGATTGGGTGACAAGACGTCAAGCGTTGGACAGGGTGGGCGAAGATATCCATGTATATTGGCAGGTCCGGTCGAGCGTAGACGTGGGAAATGAACTTAGATGATGCCGCATCCCAACGAATATCTGGTGGGGCGATGTTGCTAAGAACTGGCAGCCATGGAACCGGGGTGGAATGGATGGTTCCAGAAATTATTCTCATGGAGGAATATAATTTGGAGTTGACCAAGTGGACATGGGGGCTACGGAACCATACTGGGGCACAGTATTCTGCAGTGGGATAGCATAATGCCAGAGAGGATGATCGTAGTGTGGAAGCGCTCGTGCCCCATGAGGAGCTGGCCAGTCTTGCAATGATGTTATTCCTCGCGCCCACCTTTACTGCAGTTTTTATGAGATGTTTGTGAAATGACAGAGTGCGACCGAGAGTAACGCCAAGATAGACTGGCTGGGCTTCATGCCGGATTCTCGTATCACCAAGCTGCACATTAAGCTCACGCGAGGCCGAGGCATGGTGTAGATGGAAAACAGATGATACCATTTTTGCAGTGCTAGGGATTAGTCGCCATTTTTTACAGTAATCAGATATCAGAGACATGTCTTTTGTGAGTGTTTCCTCGAGGATGTCAAACTTGGATGCCTGAGTTACACAGCAGGTGTCATCGGCGTAGATGAACTTCCTTGAAGAAATTTTTGGGAGGTCATTGATGTAAATATTAAATAGTGTAGGAGCCAGAACAGAGCCCTGGGGGAGGCCACTTGAGACAAGTCTCCATCTGCTAGACTTGTCACCCAGATGCACCCGGAATCTTCTGTTTTGGAGAAGAAACGATATAGTGTTGGCCACCCATGGAGGCAGGCATCTTGAGATCTTGACTAGGAGACCATGGTGCCAGACCATGTCATAGGCTGCTGTGAGATCAACAAAGACAGCACCCGTCTTTAAATTCTTCTGGAATCCATTTTCAATGTAAGTTGAGAGGGCCAGGGCTTGTTCGCAGGTAGATCTTCCTGGGCAGAAACCAGCCTGGGCGGGTGATAGGAATTTCTCTGTAAGATGAGAAATACATGACAGAAGCAGCCTCTCAAGGAGTTTGTAACACACGGAGAGGAGAGAAATTGGTCTATAGCTGGCGGCCAGTGTTGGGTCTTTCTTTGGTTTCAAAACCACTATAATCTTCGCACGACGCCAAACTTTGGGCATAGACTCAGATTCCAAGATGTGGGACAGGAATGAAGCGAGCAACTTCTTTGCCACGGGACCCAGGTTAAGAATGAGTTCTGGGGTGATGTTATCATAGCCAGCAGCTGTTCCCAGTTTAACCCTCTTCAAAGCGTCTTCCAGTTCAGTGTAAAGGGAGAGATTTTTGGAGATGAACAAGATAACCGGAAGTGGGATGACCATTCATGGGAAATTTTTCTTTTCCAGACTGGGTCGATCTTAGCACGTCCAACTTGAGTTAGGTGACTGGCCACTGAGTTTGGAGATACGGGAGGATGGGAGACAGGAGGGGGTTGGCTACCAGCACCCAGTCTGTGAAGAAGCTTCCAGGCCTTCCTACTTGAGTGGGTGAAGTTCAGACTTTCCGTGAGTTGTTGCCAGCGGGCTTGGCGTGCTGCATCCAGGGAGGCAATGAGATGGTCAGCCACATCTGGGTTGCCCGACTCATCATACTGCTTTAGTAGTTGCTTGCATTCAGCATCAAGACAAGGAGTATAGTTAGCACGTCTCCCATGAGGAATGGCTTGGGAAGCTGCTTTGAAGATGGCTTGGCGGAAGCACCTGTAGGAATCTTCAGAGGGGATAGAGTTAATTGGAATTGCAGGAATAGATTTGTTGGTAAGATCACTGAACAGATGCCAGTTTGCTTTCAGAAAGTTCCATCTTAGTTTCTCCAAGCACAGAATCAGTGGGAGCTGGAGACCAATGTGGATGATAGCTGGGCGGTGATGACTGTGCGGGAAGATCTTGCCAATGCCCATGTTCAGCAGGGTAGCAATTACATAAGCCAGGCCTTCCACCTTCTACACCCCATAATGACCCTGGGTCACACTTACACTGGGGTTAAAGAATAGGAAAGCTATCAGGGGAGGGGATAGGATATGGAGCTCTGGTGATAAGAATTGTACCCCTCTTATCCTATGGTCTTGCCAGTGTTTCTAGTTTATAAATAAATTAATAAAAATTATTTTTCACTGTTCTGGAGGCTGGAAGTCCCAATTTGATGAACTGACAGATTTAGAGTCTGGAGAAAGCCAACCTCCTGGTTCACTGATGGTTGTGTTCTTAAGAGAAAGAAGAGGTAAGAAAATTCTCTGAGGTCTCTTTTAAAAGGGTATTAATCCTTTTCAGGAAGGCTCTATGCTCATGACTCAATCAACTCCTAAAATATTCCATCTCCAAATACCATTAAACTGGAAGTTAGGATATAACCTATGAACTTTATTTATACCAGTGCCTCATGCATGCTTGATTTCATTGCTCCTGGGTTGAACCTTTTGCTCTTCTAAATCCAGATAGAGAGAAACAGAGAGAAAGAAAGAAACCAAAGAACAATAGTACCAGAGCTTCCTCCAATGCTTTGGTAGTCCCATATGTTACTGGGGTGTGAACCCAGGTCTTGTGTATGTCAAAACACATGTCCTGCTTGGACAGTTATCCTTTGGTCCAGCAAACTGTGAATTTTAGAGGGACAAAGAAATCGTGCTATTGTATAGGGAATGGAATTGTGAAATTTAAGCAACCCTTTCTTAAGAGTTTAAGAAGAACAAAGTAGGGGCTGGGTGGTGTTGTACCCAGTTAATAACACAAGATATGCACAAGGGACCTGGGCTCAAACCTTTGGTCTCTGCCAGCAAGGGGCAAGCTTCTTGAGCAGTGAAGCAGGGCTATAGGAGTATCTCTTTCTCTTCCTCCTTTCTATCTCCCCATCTCTCTAAATTTCTTTCTGTCTTATCAAGTAAAAAAGAAAAGAAAAGAAAAATGGCCTCCAGAAGTAGTGAATTTTCAGTGCACACACTAAGCCCTACTGATAATCTTGGTGGCAACAGAAAATAAAATCATGGGAGCTGGGTGGGTTAAGAGAACATGGCATCAAGCGCAATGACACACAGAAAAATCCTGGATAGAGGCCAGGTTCCCCACCTGCTGGGGGGGGGGTCGCTTCACAAGTAGTGAAGCAGGTTTGCAGGTATCTATCTTTCTATCCCCCTCTCTGTCTTCCCGTCTTCTCTTGATTTCTTTCTATCCTATCCAACAATAACAATAATAACAACAACAAGGGCAACAGAAATAGGAAAAAATGGCCTCCAGTAGCAGTGGATTCAATGTGCAGGCACCAAGCGCCAGTAGTAACCCTGGAGGAAAAAAAAAATCATAAAAAAAAAAAGAAAAGAAAATCTTGGAGACTTCCAGAGGCGGGGCTACAAGCAGCAGCAGATCTGTTTCTCTCCTCTCCTCTCCTCTCCTCTCCTCTCCTCTCCTCTCCTCTCCTCTCCTCTCCTCTCCTCTCCTCTCCTCTTCTATCCTCTCCTCTCCCAGATTAACTAGGAATACCAAAGGAGACCATCTGGGACTGAAACAAGACAGGACTAGAACGACTACAGGAACCCACCAAATCACCGGTGAGTGCAGACACACGTGGCTGGTGACAGAGAGGAGCCTACAGAGAGACTAAGTGGCTGGTAAAAGTCTGAGTGTCTATCAGTTGAGACAACACCTCCAGTCTGTTCCACCAACAAGGGGACAGCTGAAGGGAGGAGAGGACTCTCCGGAGACTCACCAAGTGCAACTCTGGGTCTCCATTGCTACTGCCCTCAAAGTCTGGAGCAGCAGCAGGGAGGGACACTGGGGGACAGAGATCTAACCAGGAAATTCAGGAGAAGACCTATATCTTGGTGGCATAGCTGTGGGGCTGTGAAAGTCTCTTTGCATAACCACTGGACTATCTCTGCCATACCCTGCCTTATCTCTTGGTTAGGAGTCAGTGATTAAGTTAAGAAGCCTACTTATAGTTAGAAGCCCTCAGGCTCCCATAGCCTACAGAGAAAAAAAAAAAGAGGCTTTTAAATCACTGAGCTCCAACTCAGGGATTAAAATACTATTGAAACAACTGTTAACTTCCACCTCTGTGAACCCTTTAATTACCTTACTTAGACACAAATCAATCCAGGAAATAGTGATCAGTAATTTGAAAAGTACTAAGAGGGAACTCATAACATAATATATAAAATGGTTAAAACAACAAGAAGAAATATTGGAGAAACTCACCAGAACAACAGTCCAGCTAAAAGCCACCCAAAGGGTGAAGCACAAAACAACGAAGTCAACATCCAAACATTAGCTAAGGAAATAATCACAGGAGTGAGTAAAGAGTTTGAAAGAATTGTAATCAGAAATACAGGAACAACAAATGAGACTCTGGAAGAAAACACTAACTATCTCAAGGTTATTAGAGAGCTGAAAGCTGAAATAGCTGAGTTAAGAACACAACTAGCTGAACAAGCTAAAACAGTATCAGAACAGGGAAACAAAATAGATGAGCTCCAGAAAACAGTAGAGGGCAGAGAGAATAGAATCAATGAGGCTGAAGACAGAATTAGCAAGATCGAGGACGAGTTAGAGACAACTAAAAAAGAAGTAAGAGATCTCAAAAAGAGATTAAGAGATGCTGAAAACAACAACAAAGACATATGGGATGACTTCAAAAGAAACAATATACACATTATTGGCTTACCAGAGGAAGAAAGAGAGAGAGAAGAAGAAAGCATTCTTCAGGCCATAAAAGCTGAAAACTTCTCTAGTCTAGACAACATCACAGACATAAAGGTTCAAGAAGCCCAGAGGGTCCCAAACAGAATTAACCCAGATGTAAAGACACCAAGATGCATCATATTTAAAATGGAAAGGAATAATGATAAAGAAAGGATCCTGAAGGCTGCAAGAGAAAAAACAGAGTCACCTACAAAAAACCCATAAGATTAGCAGCAGACTTCTCCACACAGACACTACAGGCTACAAGAGAATGGCAAGATATCTATCGAGTGCTCAATGAGAAAGGCTTTCAACCAAGAACACTATATCCTGCTAGACTGTCATTCAGACTAGATGGAGGCATCAAAACCTTCTCAGACAAGCAACAGTTGAAGGAATCAACTATCACCAAGCCTGCCCTGAAAGAAGTTCTGAAAGGTCTCCTATAAACAGTCAGACCATCATAAATAGGACATATATCAGAACACTTTAAAACTCTACAAGAATGGCGTTAAAATATGTTCAATCTTTGATATCAATAAATGTCAATGGCCTGAATTCACCTATTAAAAGACACAGAGTAGGAAGATGGATCAGAAAATACAACCCAACAATACAGGAAACCCACCTAACTCAACAAGAAAAACACAGACTCAAAGTGAAAGGATGGAAAACTATCATACAGTCCAGTGGCCCACAAAACAGGGCAGGAACAGCTATTCTCACACGATAGACTTTAAAATAGATAAGATTAAAAAAGATAGGAATGGACACTACTTAATGCTCAGAGGATCAGTCAATCAAGAGAATTTAACAATTATTAATATCTATGCAACCAATGAGAAGCCATCTAAATACATCAAAGGTCTACTGAAAGAGCTACAGCAATATATTAACAGCAACACAGTCATAGTAGGGGACTTCAGCACCCCACTCTCTCAACTTGACAGATCATCCAGGCAGAAAATCAATAAATACATAAGGGAGCTAAATGAAGAGATAGATAAGCTAGAACTATTGGACATTTTCAGAGTCATTTATCCCATGAAACTGGAATACACATTTTTCTCAAATCCACATGGGTCATTCTCAAGGATAGACCATATGTTAGGCCACAAAGACAGCATGAACAAATTTAAGAGCATTGAAATCATCCCAAGCATCTTCTCAGACCACAGTGTAATTAAACTAACACTTAACAATCAACAAAACATTAGTAATAGTCCCAAAATGTGGAAGCTCAACAGTACACTTCTTAACAACCTCTGGGTCAAAGATGAAATCAAGGAAGAAATCACAATGTTTCGAGACTTCAATGAAAATGAAGACACAAGCTATCAAAATATTTGTGACACAGCTAAGGCAGTACTGAGAGGGAAGTTCATAGCTATACAAGCACATATTAGGAAACAAGAAAAAGCACAAATAAACGGGCTGATTGCACATCTTAAAGACCTAGAAGAAGAACAAAGGAACCTTAAAGTAACCAGAAGGACAGAAATCACTAAAGTTATGGCAGAAATCAATAACATTGAGAATAAGAAAATCATTCAAAAGATCAACGAATGTAAATGTTGGTTCTTCGAAAGAGTGAACAAAATCGACAAACCTTTAGCCAGACTCACAAAACAAAAGGGAGAAGACCCAAATAGCCAGACTTACAAAACAAAAGGGAGAAGACCCAAATAAATCGGATACTAAATGAAAGAGGAGATATCACAACAGACACTGCAGAAATTCAAAATATCATGTGAGGCTTCTATGAACAACTATATGCCACCAAGCTAGAGAATCTGGAAGAAATGGACGATTTCCTAGATACCTACCAACTTCCAAAACTAAGTAAAGAGGAAGTGGATAGCATGAACAGGCCCATCACAGCTAATGAAATTGAAACAGTTATTAAAAATCTCCTCAAAAATAAAAGTCCTGGACCAGATGGTTCTACAAATGAATTCTACAAAACCTTCAAAGAAGAACTAATACCTCTACTTTTAAAAGTCTTCCAGAAGACTGAAGATACTGGAATACTCCCTGCCAGCTTTTATGAAGCCAACATCACTCTGATACCAAAAGCAGACAGGGACACAACCAAAAAAGAAAACTACAGACCAATATCTCTGATGAACATAGATGCGAAAATACTGAACAAAATTCTAGCCAACCGGATACAGCAGTATATTAAAAAGATTGTTCATCATGACCAAGTGGGGTTTATCCCAGGCATGCAAGGTTGGTTTAATATATGTAAATCAATCAATATGATCCACCACATCAACAAAAGCAAGACCAAAAACCACATGGTCATATCAATAGATGCAGAGAAAGCCTTTGACAAAATACAACATCATTTTATGATCAAAACACTACAAAAAATGGGAATTGATGGAAAATTCCTGAAGATAATGGATTCTACATATAGCAAACATCATACTCAATGGTGAAAAACTGGAAGCATTTCCCCTCAGATCAGGTACTAGACAGGGCTTCCCACTATCACTATTACTATTCAATATAGTGTTGGAAGTTCTTGCCATAGCAATCAGGCAGGACCAAGGAATTAAAGGGATACAGATTGGAAGAGAAGAAGTCAAACTCTCCCTATTTGCAGATGACATGATAGTATACACAAAAACCTAAGGAATCCAGCAAGAAGCTTTTGGAAATCATCAGGAAATATAGTAAGGTGTCAGGCTACAAAATTAACATTTACAAGTCAGTGGCATTCCTCTATGCAAACACTAAGCTAGAAGAAATTGAAATCCGGAAATCAATTTCTTTTACAATAGCAACAAAAACAATAAAATATCTAGGAGTAAACCTAACCAAAGAAGTGAAAGACTTGCATACTGAAATTTATGAGTCACTACTCAAGGAAATTGAAAAAGACACAAAGAAGTGGAAAGATATTCCATGTTCATGGGTTGGAAGAATTAACATCATCAGAATGAATATATTACCCAGAGCCATCTACAAATTCAATGCTATCCCCATCTAGATCCCAAGCACATTTTTTTGGAGAATAGAACAAATGCTACAAATGTTTATCTGGAACCAGAAAAGACCTAGAATTGCCAAAACAATCTTGAGAAGAGAGAACAAAACTGGAGGCATCACACTCCCAGATCTCAAATTGTATTATAGGGCCATTGTCATCAAAACTGCTTGGTACTGGAACATGAATAGACACACAGACCAGTGGAATAGAATTGAGAGCCCAGAAGTGAGCCCCCACACTTATGGACATCTTTGACAAAGGGGCTCAGACTATTAAATGGGGAAAGCAGAGTCTCTTCAACAAATGGTGTTGGAAACTATGGGTTGAAACATGCAGAAGAATGAAACTGAACCACTGTATTTCACCAAATACAAAAGTAAATTCCAAGTGGATCAAGGACTTGGATGTTAGAACAGAAACTATCAGATACCTAGAAGAAAATATTGGCAGAACCCTTTTCCGCATAAATTTTAAAGACATATTCAATAAAACAAATCCAATTACAAAGAAGACTAAGACAAGCATAAACCTATGGGACTTCATCAAATTAAAAAGCTTCTTCATAGTGAAAGAAACCACTACCCAAACCAAGAGTCCCTTCACAGAATGGGAGAAGATCTTTACATGCCACACATCAGACAAGAGTTTAATAACCAACATATATAAAGAGCTTGCCAAACTCAACAACAAGACAACAAATAACCCCATCCAAAAATGGGGGAAGGACATGGACAGAATATTCACCACAGAAGAGATCCAAAAGGCCGAGAAACATATGAAAAAATGCTCCAAGTCTCTGATTGTCAGAGAAATGCAAATAAAGACAACAATGAGATACCACTTCACTTCTGTGAGAATGTCCTACATCAGAAAAGGTAACAGCAGCAAATGCTGGAGAGGGTGTGGGGTCAAAGGAACCCTCCTACACTGCTGATGGGAATGTAAATTGGTCCAACCTCTGTAGAGAACAGTCTGGAGAATTCTCAGAAGGCTAGAAATGGACCTACCCTATGATCCTGCAATTCCTCTCCTGGGGATATATCCTAAGGAACCCAACACACCCATCCAAAAAGGTCTGTGTACATATATGTTCTTGGCAGCATAATTTGTAATAGCCAAAACCTGGAAGCAACGCAGGTGTCCAACAGCAGATGAGTGGCTGAGCAAGTTGTGGTATGTATACATAATGGAATACTACTCAGCTCTTAAAAGTGGTGACTTCACCATTTTCAGCCGATCTTGGATAGACCTTGAAAAAAATCATGTTGAGTGAAATAAGTCAGAAACAGAAGGATGTATATGGGATGATCTCACTCTCAGGCCGAAGTTGAAAAAGAGATCAGAAAACACAAGTAGAACCTGAACTGGAATTGGTGTATCGCACCAAAGTAAAAGACTCTAGGGTGGGTGGGTGGGGAGAATATAGGTCCAAGAAGGATTCAGAGGACCTAGTGGGGGTTGTATTGTTATATGGGAAACTGGGAAATGTTAAATTTAAGGAATTCCATTTTATTTTTACATGGGTTGCTTGTAATCCCATTGTTTATCTATAGGCAGTGCTGTGGTTGTAGTGATAAAGTTCTTTCTTTTTTTAAATTTCTTTATTGGGAAATTAATGTTTTACATTAAACAGTAAATATTATTTTAAATTATTATTTTTATGGAGCTGGAACTTCACACATGCATGATTTCAATGTCTCTGGGCTTCTTTTTTATTTTAAGAATGACAGAAGCAGAGAGAGATAACACAGCACCAGAGTTGTCCAAATCAGAAATTTCAAAATGAAGTTAGTACACATTTCTGTAGCTGAAAGGTTATGATGTATCAATAAATAGGGGTCAGAGAAGTCATAGAGTGGAGGCTGGAGTTGTGAGGGAACAGAAACATAAAGAGGTAGTGCGTGGAGGTGCGGCCCTGGATCTTCCATTTGGAATGAGATTGAACCCCACTGGTCACAGAGCAAGAGATGGAATTGCTATTATTTACCTCTCTTAGGGTTCAGTTGTTTGGGATTTTCCAGACTTTTGTGTACGTAGGATTTTACAGTAAACATCTTCTTGCCCTGTTACCAAAGGCAGCTGAACTGAGTTTCTCTAGTATTTGAAGCAAAAGAGTATTTGGTCCTATTTCAACAAAATATGAGAGCAAAGGAAGACTCATCTCACTAACAAAAATAGGTGGTCAAATTACTGGAAACCAATAAAATAGCAAAGTTAAATCTTACAGTATTCATTGAGTATGTGAACAAAATAAATATGAGTTAAGGAAGTACATAAGAATGTTTTTGTGGCGGTGGAGGTGGAGTGGGGGTGGGAGATGATTCATCAGAATTATCTATTTCTTGCCCATTGACTATCTGGCAAGAATGATGTCTACCTTTGCCTCCAAACTTGGCTCTGCTTATTCTAAAATCATTACATATTGTCAGCTCCAATTTCAGTGTCAAAGTACATAAACAAGCTCCCTTAAGTAGAAAGATAATTTCCGGGCTCCCCAACCAGGTTGTGTTGGCTTTTAGAAAGTGCAAGTTTCTTTATCCAGTTTTGTGTTATTTAATTTTGCCAATTGAGATTTTCTTCTGTCACTGATGAATAGATAAAACCCATTGTAGTTGTAGTTGTTCAATTTCTACCTCCAATGCTGAAATTCTAGCTGAGTTGTCTGTGCTTGATTTTAATAACCTTTAAGTGTTCAAATACATAAAAGAATGTTCATGTGTGGTGAGGGGTAGACATGTAGCTTCCTGGGCCAGTGGGGGGTGGGAGTGGGCGGGAGGGATGGGTCACAGCCCTTTGGTGGTGGGAATGGTGTTTATGTACACTCCTAGCAAAATGTAGACATATAAATCAGTAGTTAATTAATATGAGGGGGAAATCAATTGTATGTCTCAAAGTTTCTCAAAAGACAAACCGAATCTTTTTAATATATAGGCTGTGTATTTGATATACGGACTCTCTCAAAAGCCTAGACCAAGTAGATTAGAAGCATCCAATAGCACAGCTATATACAAGATACTGGGTACTGTACAGCAAACCATAACAAAGGGACTTTTCAAAGTTAACCCAATTAACAAATAAAGTGATGATAATATTAACTATCGATTGTCTTTTTGAACCCTAAGACAGCAGGAACCTCACATCTTTACTATAGAGCCCCTACTTCCCCCAGGCCTGGAACCCTTGGATAGGGCCCACTTTCCCGTATGCATCTCCCAATCCGAACCAAATAATATTGCATCCGCTGATCACAACCTAACCAAAGCAACGATTGCCACCTCAATATGCTTCACCTCAGACTGTATCCAGAGACTTCACGTGTGGAATGACAACCCTTCAACTTCATTACTCGGGTGAGACCTTTCCTTTTATAGTACACTCTAATTTCATCTCAGGTAGTTCACTTTCTAACAAAGTCCCATAATCTAGATATACACCAGTTTCTGTGAGAGAGAGCTTATGTGCACACGTATCCATAAACTACTGCAAAATATATACCTGAAAGCAGAAGTACACTAGAGTTTGCAGTGAGTACCTCCCTAACACTTCCTCTCCACTATTCCAAGCTTGGGATCCATGATTGCTCAACAAATTGTTTGGCCTCATATGTTAACTCTCTTTTCAGTCACCAGGTTCCAGATGCCACCTGGATGCTGGCTAGGCTTCCCTGGATTGAAGACCCCACCAATGTGTGCTGGAGCTCAGTTTCCCCAGAGACACACCTTACTAGGGAAAGATAGAGGCAGACTGGGAGTATGGACCGACCAGTCAACGCCCATGTTCAGCGGGGAAGCAATTACAGAAGCCAGACCTTCTACCTTCTGCAACCCTCAACGACCCTGGGTCCATGCTCCCAGAGGGCTAGAGAATGGGAAAGCTACCATGGGAGGGGGGGGATTATGGGGATTGGGTGGTGGGAATTGTGTGGAGTTGTACCCCTTCTATCTTATGTTTTTGTTCACTAATCCTTTCTTAAATAAAAAATTTAAAAAAAAAGAATGTTTATGTGAAAAAAGATTGCATTTTTCTCTCCTCAAGATCACATGAACATGGTGGATGGAAAAATTTACTTCAGGAAACAAGGTTATGCATGATATTATTATGGACATATTGATCATATAATTTAATGTAAGATAAAGCTTTGGCATTTTATAAGAAAAAATCATTCCTACATAATTATAACTAATTTTACTAAGAATTGGGCAGAGGTTTTGTCAACCAACTCAATGAAAATAATAACTCAGTAAGTACCCTAAGTGATAGAATGTTTTTTTTAGAGACAAATCATTAAATGTGGCAAAGAAAGACATTATTTGGCAAGTTCTAGAAAAGAAAATCAAACTTAATTATATGAGACAGTGAATTGCTATTAAGTTATGGATGTTCTCCCTGAAATCAAGCAACATTACTCTGTATCCTGATCTCCCATCATCAATTAATATTTAAGCAACTGCTTAAGATGATGAACAATCACAGCATGAGCTAATTTAATTTTTCCAGTGGTTAATGTATAATCTGCTATTCTCCATTACTGTAAAAGCCACAAACCATATTATAAATATCATATTAAAGCATATATAGCAACAGAGAGATGGACATTGACTCTGCTGCCGATTTTCTTTATTTATTTTTGTTGTTTCTGGAGCTTCACTGCTTCAAGTTGACTTTTTCAGATACAGATACAGATACAGAGAGAGAGGGAGAGAGAGATACCCAGTTCTGAACCTATCATGCAGGCCCTGAAATTCTTTATAAATAGAATTAAATTGGTGTTTTGGCAACTCTGACCTTAGAAATTATAGTTATTTTTTTACGTCACATTTTTTAAAAATAAACTCACCCTGCTCATAATGCTCCGGTGTCTGTCTTTTCTACTGAGAGTAAACCTCATATTTAAGAAGTGTTTGTCTTCGATGGTTCTATCTCCAGTCCTCATATATGAAAATATAATGAGGTTTACTCATATTTCCATTTTGCAATGTTCATTTGGACTCTTATAAAGATATAAAAATGAAAAATGAATGCATAAAATAAGACAAGGATTAGAACAGAGTTGCAGTTAATGATTTGTAATAAAACATTTACTCCACTTGTAATGGGCTAGCAGATCAGGTTCTGGATTTCTGTATGGCTGAAAGTATGACTCAGTTAATGGGGGTGGACGAGGTCCTTGTGTGGATGCATTTCTTTCTCACGTGGTTCAGCAGATGTCCTTGACTCATACTATAGTCATATTTGGAATAAAATATTTAGATGTTTACTTGATATACTTCAAGATGGAGTCTGATCCATGGGACACAGATGACTGCCATTCCAGTATAGTAATTAGAGACATATATAAAATAACTCCCACTAGTTTATTAGCTTATGTCTGCCAAAAGTTTATTCTCTCTTTGTTATGCCTATACATATTCTCTAGTTATTTTTACTCTTTTTTTTTCCTGTCTCCAGGGTTATTGCTGGGGCTTGGTGCTAGCACTATGAATCCACTGCTCCTGGCAGCCTTTTTTTTTTTTTTTTTTTCCATTTCTGTTGTTGTGTTGAATAGGACTGAGAGAAATTGAGAGAAGAAGGGAAGATAGAGAGGGAGAGAGAAAAATAGACACTTGCAGACCTGCTTCACTGCTTGCAAAGCGACCCCCCTGCAGGTGAGGATTGGGGGTGGTGGTGCTCAAACTGGGATCCTTGCACATCCTTCTATGTGTGCTTAATCTGGTGTGCTACCACCCAGCTCCCTATTTTTACATATTTAAAGAGTTATTCACTACATGAAGTTGAAAGTCATCAGAGTTTACCTTGCCTATCAACTAAAATACTTCACATCTACAGTATAACTTACATGGTCAGATTCTAGCTCTTTTCTTTCTGAACAAAATTTAGACCTTTAGTTTGATCCTCAAAAATAAAATTCTCTGTAGATCAAAATGCACAGATATAGAAAATTAACTGCAGAAGTGAAGTCATCCTGGTATTTAAAATAACATCTATAAACATAAAAAAAAATCCATGTATACCAGAGAGATTGTTTACTGGGTAGGATGCAACCCTTGCCACAGGGTCTAGGTTTAAACCGCAGCGTCCCATGGGAGTGAGAGTGTCACAGCACTGGGGGAAGTGCTAATGCTTTCATGCTCCACTTCTCTGAATAAGTGGCTTGAAATGATGATATAGTTCATACAAGAGCATCCCCTACCCCCGAAACAAGCTTCTTGCAAAGGTTTCATGCAGGATGAACCAAGAGAACAGGCATTATTCAATTACTTATTCTACAGATATTTGTTTCCTTTCTAATGTGGGCCAGGTAAGTATTTGGCCTTAAAAATACATGAGCAAACAACATAGTCATGTAACCTTTTTCCTTCCAGTGTGTGTATGGGGAGTGAATTTTGATAAAACAAATTCAGTGATGTGAGAAATATAAAACAGTACAAAAAAATCCAAGATGGGACATGTCTATAAAATAGGACAGCATAACTTTCTAAGGAGAAACATATTTCAGCAGAATTATTCAGACAGAATAAAGGCATATAAAGCACTAATGGTTCTTGTGATCCCTCAATGTCTTGAATATCTGAGTCAATCTCTTACTCAGATATGAGGATCAGGTAGAGATAATCAATGCAAGCAGCTCGGGTAAGGTGTCAATCCTTTTTCAACCATATTCAATTAGTTCTGAGTATGAGGACTTAGCAGCTCAAGCATGCATGCTTGTGGACAGAGCTCTTAGCAGGGTCTAAGTGAAGAGAGAGACATACACTCTCTTACAAGAGTGAGTTAATGAGGAAGCAATGTCTGCCTGGCATATGAAATGTCCTTTTATATTCAATACCAACAATGTTCTCACCTAATATTAAACTTTACCTCACAAGACGGCTTAAATATTGTAGTGAGTCAAGAAACACCAATACTATTTCTTCTCTGATCCCTCTCTCACTAAGAGAAAAAGCCCACATGACTCAGTTTGTAGTAGTACTCATGACTAAGATTTAGTACAGGAAATGTGTCTAAAGCAAAATCATCAAAGGGAAATGCATGTGGAGGGAAGTGAGGAGGAGACCAGGTGCAGGCTTCCAGAACTCCTGATAGAACCACATGGGTCAGGTTTAAATGCACCTCAGCTGGAAATGAGGTGTGGTAATGTGTGAAATGCTGTCAACCAGGGGAACTCATTAGAGATGCAGCCCATGGATTTTATTGGGGCTGGTCTCACAGATCACACCCTGCCTTGAATCAATCCAAATTCTAGAGCTCCATAAAGAAATCAGGTATTCAGCATAGAAAAATGTCTGTATAAAACACTTTAAGTACAGATATCATTTCTACTGTCATTTAGGAGGTGGTGGAAACATTCCAATATTTCAGCTCCCTGACTCCAGGCAAGAGCCAGTTTTGCCAGCAGTTCTTTCAAAGAATAGTTTTCAAAGGGATTATGTTAACTCTTTCTTGCACACACAGTGTCTCAGCAAATGCCCTTACTTTATTCCCAGTAAGAACGAAACTGAATTTATGTGTAGAATATGGGATATAGCTTATGTTTAAATGATATTAGCCAAAATTAATGCATTGTGTGCCTATGCCTTTTTTTTTGCATCTTAAACACAATCTTTTTTTAAAAATTATTATCAAGCATCTTGCTTTTAACTGTAGAGTTCCCATTTATCAAGATGACTTTAGATTTGATGGCTTCTTTAATAATTATAAACTTTTCTACCATGCATTACTATACAATTAATCTCATTAAAAAATCATAAACAGGAATCAATTGTTCTTTTGTTAATATATATTGTTTATTTGCTTTTTAATTTTTATTAGTGATTTACAAAATAACAGGACTATAATTCCATACTATGTCCACTACCAGAGTTCTGTGTCCCCATTCCCTACATTAGAAATTACAGTGATTTTTCTCAAGGTCACAGATATGGCTTGAATATTATTTCTTTAACTGTCTATCATCTATCTATCATCTATCTATCATCATCTATCTTCTATCCATCCATTCATCCACCCATCCATCCATCCATCCATCCATCCATCCTTCCATCCATCCATCCATCCATCCAATATATTTTCCTATTTTTTTCTATAGTCCTACCTTCTGTTTCACTTTAAGTTACAATTACACCTATTGGCACTTCTGAATGTTTTTCCTTTTTTCCGCCTCTCTTTCTAGGTCCTGATAGAATTGGGTTTCAGAGCCCTCTAGTCATATTCCACTAACATTTCTTCCCTTCTGGGAGTATGGACCAAAATTCTTTATGGGGTATAGAAGGTAGGAGGTCTGCTTCTCTGTTGGACATGGACATCAGCAGGTTGATCCACACCCCCAGCCTTTCTTTCTTTCTTTCTTTCTTTCTTCCTGGTTGACTTCCTTCTTTTCTTTCTTTCTTCCTTTCTTTCCCTCATCTTTATTAATTGGATAGACACAGCCAGAAATTGAGAATTGAGAGGGGACAGGGAGATAGAGAGGAAGAGAGACAGAGAGACACCTATAGCCCTGCTTCACCACTAGCAAAGCTTTCCCCCCCGTAGGTGGGAGCCAGGGACTTGAACCCAGGTCCTTGCACATTGTAACATGAGCACTCAAGTAAATGTGCCACCACCCAACCCCTATTTATTTATTTTTATTAGTTATTTAATATTGAATTACAAAATTACATGCCAACAGGGGTATAATTCCACATTATTCCCACCACCCGAGCTCTGAATACCCAATCCTTCACCTATTTTTATCTATCCTAGTGAGGTTATTCATTTATTTTAATGAGAGGGACACAGAAAAAGAGAGAGAGATGAAGGCACTGCTCAGCTGACTTATGATGGTGCTGGAATTGAACCTGTGTGTTCAGAGCCTCAGGCATGAAAATCTTTTGCATAATCATTATGCTACCTCCCTAGTCCTCAGTTGTTCTTCATATTAGCCTAGAGGTCTGACTTCAGGGACCTGAAACACAACTGTAAAGGCCACTACACAATTCCTTAGTGATACTCTCAGTGTCTGGAAATCTGTGTAGACCAGGCTCAAACCTGAGAGAACACCACTTGATAGGAGACTCTAAGCCTAGACGATGGAACAAAGGTTTCTTTGACTGTCTCAAGTTTGTTGTCATAACTGGAGTTGTTTCTTGTCCCCCTCCTCCTTCTCCTCTTCTCCAGGGTCTTAGCTCAAGGCTGACAGGGCTCGGAAACTTCTCAAAGTCATATTGATGGCGGTATTGGGTTTCTCAGGAAAAGGCAGATATCAATTCCTAGCAGATTTCTTACTTTTCTCACTGTGGCAGAACAAAATACAGATGAATCTGCTTCCTGCTAGTGTTGTGTACTTCTCACAGCATAATTTGAATGTCTAATTGGCTAATAACATCACTACTTATGGATTCTGTTTTACAGTGAAGAGAAAGAAAAAATTGTTGAGAGGGGCAGACAATTTCTTCTCACTTCTTATTTATTTATTTATTTATTTTATTTAAGAAAGGATAAATTAACAAAACCATAGGGTAGGAGGGGTACAACTCCACACAATTCCCATCACCCAATCTCCATATCCCACCACCTCCCCTGGTAGCTTTCCCATTCTCTATCCCTCTGGGAGCATGGACCCAGGGTCATGGTGGGTTGCAGAAGGTAGAAGGTCTGGCTTCTGTAATTGCTTCCCTGCTGAACATGGGTGTTGACTGGTTGGTCCATACTCCCAGTCTGCCTCTTTCTTTCCCTAGTAGGGTGTGTCTCTGGGGAAGCTGAGCTCCAGGACACATTGGTGGGGTCTTCAGTCCAGGGAAACCTGGCTGGCATCCTGATGACATCTGGAACCTGGTGACTGAAAAGAGAGTTAACATACAAAGCCAAACAAATTGTTGAGCAATCATGGACCCAAAGCTTAGAATAGTGGACAGGAAGTGTTAGGGAGGTACTCACTGCAAACTCTAGTGTACTTCTGCTTTCAGGTATATATTTTGCAGTACTTTATGGATACGTGTGAACATATGCTCTCTCTCACAGAAAATGGTGTATATCTAGGTTTTGGGACTTTGTTAGAAAGTGAACCACCTGAGATGAAATTAGAGTATACTATGAAATGAAAGGTCTCACCTGAGTAATGAAGCTAAAGGGTTGTCATTCCACAGGTGAAGTCTCTGGACACAGTCTGAGGTGAAGCATGTTGAGGTGGCAATCATTGCATTGGTTAGGTTGTGATCGGTGGATGCAATATTATTTGGTATGGATTGGAAGATGCATACAGGAAAGTGGGCCCTATCCAAGGGTTCCAGGACTGGGGTAAGTAGGGGCTCTATAGTGGAGATGTGAAGTTCCTGCTGTCTTAGGGTTCAAAAAGATAATCGATAGTTAATGTTATCATCGCATTATTTCTTTGGTAATTGGGTTAACTTTGAAAAGTCCTTTTGTTATGGTTTGCTGTACAGTACCCAATATCTTGTATATAGCTGTGCTATTGGATGCTTCTGATCTACTTGGTCTAGGCTTTTGAGAGAGTCCGCATATCAAATACACAGCATATATATTAAAAAGATTCAGTTTGTGTTTTGAAAAACTTTGAGACATACAATTGATTTTCCCCCTCTCATATTAATTAACTAGTGATTTATATGTCTACATTTTGCTAGGAGTATACATAAACACCATTCCCACCACCCAAAGACTGTGACCCATCCGTCCCACCCAGTCCCATCCCCCACTGGCCCAGGAAGCTGCATGTCTACCTCTCACCACACGGTTTTTACTTTGGTGCCCTACTTACAATTTCGTCAGGTCCTGCTTTTAGTTTCCCTTTCAGATCTTCTTAGTCAAATTCTGTTAATGAGTGGGATCATCGCATACTCATCTTAATCTTTCTGACTTAGCTCACTTAACATAATTCCTTCTAGCTCTGTCCAAGATGGGTCAGAGAAGGTGGGTTCATTGTTCTTGATAGCAGTATAGTATTCCATTGTGTATATATACCACAGATTTCTCAGCCACTCATCTGTTGTTGGGCACCTAGGTTGCTTAGAGGATTTAGCTATTATGAATCGTGCTGCTATGAACATAGGAGTACATACCTCTTTTTGGTTGGGTGTTATGGAGTCTTTGGGGTATAAGCCCAGGAGAGGAATTACTGGATCATATGGAAGGTCCATGTGTAGCCTTCTGAGAGTTTTCCAGACTGCTCTCCACAGAGGCTGGACCAATTTACATTCCCACCAGCAATGTGAAAGGCATCCTCAGTCCCCACACCCTCTCCAGCATTTGTTGCTGCTGTCCTTTTTGATGTATGCCATTCCTACAGGAGTGAGGTGGTATCTTAGTGTTGTCTTAATTTGCATTTCTCTGACAATCAGTGACCTAGAGCAGTTTTTCATATGTTTGTTAGCCTTTTGGATCTCCTCTGAGGTGAATGTTTTGTTCATATCCTCTGCCCATTTTTGGATGGGGTCATTTGCTTTTTTGGTGCTAAGTTTGCTGAACTCTTTATATATTTTGGTGATTAGTTTCTTGTCTGATGTATGGCATGTGAAGATCTTCTCCCATTCTGTGAGGGGTCTCTCTGTTTGTTTAATAGTATCTTTGGATGTGCAGAAGCTTTTCAATTTGATGTAGTCCCATTGGTTTGTTTCAGCTTTAGTCTTCCTTGCAATTGGGTTTGATTCATCAAAAATGTCCTTGAGGTGTAATTGGGAAAGTGTTTTACCAATGTTTTCCTCTAAGTATTTGATTGTTTCTGGTCTGACATCTAGGTCTCTGATCCATTTGGAGTTGATATTTGTTTTTGGTGAGATAAAGTGGTTCAATTTCATTCTTCTGCATGTTTCAACCCAGTTTTCCCAGCACCATTCATTGAAGAGAGTCTCCTTTTTCCATTTAATACTTTGGGCCCCCTTATCAAAGATTAGATGTCCATAGGTGTGGGGCTTTCAATTCTGTTCCACTGGTATGGTGCCTATTTTTGTTCCAGTACAATGCTGTTTTGATGATGATGGCTTTATAATATAGTTTAAGGTCTGGGAGTGTGATGCTTCCATTTCTGTTTCTTTTCTTCAAGATGGTTTTGGCCATTCTAGGTGTTTCAGGTTCCAGATAAATGATTGTAGTGTTTGTTCTATTCTCTTAAGGAAGCTTGGTGGAACTTTGATGGGTATTGCATTAAATTTGTATATGTCTCTGGGGAGAATATTCATTTTGATGATATTTATTCTTCCAATCCATGAGCATGGGGTATCTTTCTATTTCTTCGTATTTCCTTGAGTAGCGACTCATAGTTTTCAGTATATAAGTCTTTCACTTCTTTAGTCAACTTTATTCCTAGGTATTTGATTGATTTTGGTGAAACAGTAAATGGGAGTGATTTCTGGATGTCTTCTTCTTTAGATTTAGTGTTTGCATAAAGAAATGCCACTGATTTTTGTGCATTGATTTTGTAGCCTGATACCTTGCTATATTGCCTAATACCTTCCAGTAATTTTCTGCTGTATTCTTTAGGTCTTTCTATGTATACTATCATATCATTGGCAAATAGTGAGAGCTTGACTTCCTCCCTTCCAATGTGTATTCCTTTGATTTCTTTCTCTTGCCTGATTGCTATGGATCGAACTTCCAATACGATGTTGAAGAGTAATGGTGACAGTGGACAGCCCTGTCTAGTCCCTGATCTGAGGGGGAATGCTTTCAACTTCCATTCATTGAGTATGATGTTGGCTCTAGGTTTGCTATATATATACTCCACTATCTTGAGGAATTTCCCATCTATTCCCATTTTTGTAGAGTTTTGAGCATGAATGTGTGTTGGATTTTGTCAAAGGCTTTCTCTGCATCTATTGAGATAATCATGTGGTTTTTGGCTTTGCTTTTATTGATGTGGTGAATGACATTGATTGACTTACGGATGTTGAACCAGCCTTGCATTCCTGGGATGAATCCAATTTGGTCATGATGAACAATCTTTTTGATATGTTGCTGTAACCGGTTGGCCAAGATCTTGTTTAATATTTTGGCATCTATGTTCATCAGAGATATTGGTCTTTAGTTTTCCTTTTTTGTTCTGTCCCTATCAGCTTTTGTATCAGGGTGATGTTGGCTTCATAGAAGGTGGAAGGGAGTATTCCTGTTTCTTCAATCTTATGGAAAAGCTTAAGAAGTATGGGTATTAACTGTTTCCTGAAAGTTTTGTAGAATTTGTTTGTGAAGCCATTTGGTCCAGGACTTTTGTTGTTTGGAAGATTCTTAATAACTGTTTCAATTTCTTTGTCTGTGATTGGTGCATTTAGATTTTGTAGTTCTTGGTTTTGTTTTGGAAGGGCATATGTTTCTAGGAATTGTTCCATTTCTTCCAGATTCTCTAGCTTGGTGGCATATAGTTCTTTATAGAAGTTTCGCAGGATTCTCTGGATTTCTGTGGTGTCAGTTGTGATATCTCCTCCATCGTTTACAATTCTATTAATTTGAGTCTTCTCTCTTTTTTGTTTGGTGAGTCTGGCTTGGGGTTTGTCAATTTTGTTTAATCTTTCAAAGAACTAACATTTGGCTTCATTGATCTTTTGTATGGTTCTTTTATTTTTGATGTTGTTTATTTCTACTCTAACTTTAGTGATTTCTGTCCTTCTGGTTGCTTTAGGGTTCCTTTGTTCCTCTTCCTCTATGTCCTTGAGGTGTGCAGTAAGGTCGTTCATTTGAGCTTCTTTTTGGTGTTTAATATGTGATTGTATGGCTATAAGTTTCCCTCTCAGTACTGCTTTAGCTGTGTCCCAAATATTTTGATAGGTTGTGTCTTCATTTTCATTTATTATCAACAACATTTGAAGTTCCTGATTGAGTGACTCTCTGACCCAGTGGTTCTTAAGGAGTATGTTGTTTAGTTTCCAAATTCTGTGACTTTAAATAATTTTCTGTTTGTTGTTAAATGTTAGTTTTACTTCAGTGTGGTCTGAGAAGATACTTGGGTTCATTTCAATGCTCTTGAAGTTATTGATGCTGTCTTTGTGGCCTAACATGTGGTCTATCCTTGAGTATGTGTTATGTGGATTTGAAAAGAATGTGTATTCCAGTTTTTGGGGTGAAGGACTCTGAAAATGTCCAAGAGGTCTAGTCTGTCAATTTCTTCATTCAATTCTCTTGTATCTTTATTGGTTCTCTTCTTTGTTGATCTGTCTAAGTGTGAGAGTGGGTTATTGAAGTCTCCCACTATTATTGTATTACTATTGATGTAATTTTGAAATTCTTTCAGTAGGTGCTTAATGTATTTAGATGGCCCCTCATTGGGTGCATAGATATTAATAATTTTTAAGTCTTCTTGGCTGATTGATCCTCTAATCATTATGTAATGTCCTTGCCTATCTTTTATTACTTTATTTAACTTAAAATCTATCATGTATGAGATGTGAATGGCTGTTCCTGCCCTTTTTTGTGGTCTGTTAGCCTGTATGATAGTTTTCCATCCTTTCACTTTAAGTCTGTGTTTATCTTGTTGTGAGAGATGGTATTCTTTCAAGCAGCATATGGTTGGGTTATGTTTTCTGATCCATCTCCCACCCTGTGCCTTATGATGGGTGAGTTTAAGCCATTGACGTTTATTGATATTATGGATTTAATGTATTGTAGTGCCATTGTTCAAAAAAGATTTTTGTTTGTTCTGATATATTGCAAGTATTATAGTGGTGTTCTTGTTTAAAAGAGGTCTTTTAGAACCTCTTTCAGGGCCAGTTTGGTGATGGTTGCCTCCTTTAACTGTTGTTTGTTTAAGAAGGTTTTGATCCCTCCATCTAGTTTGAATGAAGGTCTAGCAGGATATATTATCCTTGGTTGAAACCCTTTTTCATTCAGGGCTTGATAGATACCTTGCCATTCCCATCTGGCTTTTAGAGTTTGAGTGGAGAAGTCTGCAGATAATCTTATGGGTTTTCCCTTGTATGTGACTTTTTGTTTCTCTCTTGCAGCCTTTAGGATCCTTTCTTTATCCTTACTTCTTCTCATTGTGACTATGATGTGTCTTGGTGTCTTCAGGTCTGGGTTGATTCTGTTTGGTACTCTCTGGGCCTCTTGAATCTTGATGTCCTCTCTGTTGTTCAGGCCTGGGAAGTTTTCTTCTATTATTTCCTCTAGTGTTTGCTTCCCCTTCCTCTCTTTCTTCCTCTGGCAGGCCAATTATACGAATGTTACTTCTTTTGAGATCATCCCATATGTCTCTGTTGTTGTTTTCAGTGTCTCTCAATCTCTTTTTAAGCTCTTTCACCTCTTTCTTAGTTTTCTCTAATTCATCCTCTGCCTGACTAATTCTGTTTTCTGCTTCTGTTAGTCTGCTTTCCCTTTCCTCAGCTTCTTTCTTCATTACAGCTATTTCAGCTTTCAGTTTTCTAATTGCCTCAAGATAATCAGTATTTTCCTTGGGGGTCTCAACTGTTGTTTCCCTAATACTGCCATTCCTTTCCTCCAATGTTGTTTTCATTTCTGTGATTAATAAGTTTACTATTGCTTGCATACTTTTCTTATCTATGGTTACTTCTGGCTGATTTTTAGTTTCTTCTGGGCTCTTGTCTTCATTCATTGGAGTAGCAGTTTTATTTTTTTTTGGTCTACCCATTTTTTTCATTTATGTGTTTCTTTTTTTCTGCTCTATTGTTTCTCAGTTGTTGTGTCTTGAGTACAAGCAACACTGTACTAAATACCTTTATGACAATTGCATTCACCAACCTCAGGAATTACAGTAGCAACTGAAGCAAGTATTGAAACAGTTTAATCACTACCAGTTTGCCAAACAATTTCTCCAGTCCGTGAAAAAATAGTAACCAAATCCCAGTGAAGAAGTAAGATAAAAGAAAGAAGGGATAGCAAGAATAGACGGTTATGTTAATCTACTATCCACTGTATATTCTAGGGGTAACAAGCAGAGAAAGGGAACTAGAGAAGAGATACACACATAGAGAGTCCACTCTGAGTCAGATTTCTTCCCCAAAATAATTCACAAATTCAGAAAGGCAAAGAAGAAGAAAGGAAGAAGTGTATGACAAGATAAATAAAAAAAGAAAAAGAATGAAGAGACAAGAGATAGAAAGGGAAAAGATAAGAAAAAGAGCTGTAATTAAAAAACAGTGAAAGGAAAGGTTTTTTAAATTACTTTATTTTTAATTTAATTTAATTTAATTTTTTTGATTAGCTAGGAGGGCGAGGGAGGGGAGAGTCTGTAGAGGAGATAGAATTAAGGAGACAAGTTCCTCCCACAACAGATAAGATGCCCTCTACCCTAGCACTGAAATATATGCTAAGAGTTAATTCTGATCAACCTAAAGGGAGGGAAAAATATATGCTTTTATATAATATTAATAATAAAATAGAACAGGGTAAAAAAAATAAAATAAAAACCCTGTCCCAGATTACCTCAAACCTTGTGATCAGAGGCAGCTGATTGTTAAGAATTAGAAAAAAAACAAAAACCTCAGGACTAGACAAGGATAGCTGAAATAGACAGTTATGCAAATCTACTATCCACTGTATATTCTAGGGGTGGCTAAAGGAGGAAGGGAGTTGAGCAGAGACACTCGCAGTGAGAGTCCACACTGATTCAGAATTCTTCCCCAAAATAATTCCCAAATGTGTATCAGTGAATTCAAAAAAGCACATTGTTTGGTGGTGTGGGGGCTGGGGGCTGTGGCTTTGGAAGCTGTAGGAGTAAGGAAGAAAGGATGACAAGAATGAGAAAAGAAAAAACAAAAGGAAAGAGAGAGAGAGAGAAAAAAGAAAAAGATAAGAAAATGAACAGTCGTAAAAGAGCAGTGAAAGGATAGGGTTTTTTAAAAAAATTCATTTATTTTTAATTATTTAATTAGCTATGCAGGGTGAGTGGGGGGGGTTTGGCTACTTAGAATGAAAAAAGGCCAGAGGTTTCAGAAGGGTATAGACTTAGAATGAATGATACTCCCTGGTGGGACAGGAATTTGGTAAAGACAGAAGCTCCGCAGGAGAGCCTGTTAGGAGCTGGTCCCCAGGGATTGGTTATGGGGGGGAGGGGGAGGAGGTATGCTTAAAAATTAAAAGGAAAAAAAAATTTTTCCCCTTTTTTCCTACTCTAATTCTTAACCCAAATTAAGTTATAGTCACCTCCTTGGTGTCACCGCTATGACCCCTTATTGACTGGCCTACTAAAGGCAGAAAATCCTACCGTTTCCAGGAGATGTGGTCAGAGCTCACTAGCAGCTTCTCAGTCCGCCATCTTCCGGGAACCCCCGTCTTCTCACTTCTAACATATCCTACCATACATACTTGTTTTTGGATTTATTCCTCTATCAACTGTGTGAATCCATCTTCACAGGATTTTGTGGGGAACAAGCATGACTTCAGCAGATGGAGGCAGACTTCCCATCTTGATGATCACTGGTTTTCAGCCTAACATTTTTGCTCTGGCATTGCAGAAATGACTGAACTTTGAAAGAGTTTTCATTTGAAATAAGGTTGATTAAGTTTGAATTGTAGAAGGGTCTTCTTGAATACATTTGGAATTATTTGAATGAGAAATTCTAATGTAAGATTTTTTTGAAGATTTTTGAGAAAAATGTAGTCTCTGCTTTTGTTGTCTGTCTATTAGCAGTCTGAATGTCAGTGTCCGGAAAATTTAGTCAGCTACTCTTGAGTAATCATTTTTAAAATTGTCTTGCAAAACTTTTATAGCAATAATGAATAGTGCTCGGCCCCTTTCCATTTTCTCTAAATTTAGGCTTAATCATATACTCTATGACAGCAGTGCTTATCTCTAGAGAATAGGACAAGAGAAAGGAAGGCTTGTGAGAAACTGTCATCTTCTAGCCTACGTGGTTCTGTGTTGTTTGCTATCTTAAATGAGTATACAGATATTATTTCTTGTTTCAATGTAATTCATTATAAAGTTTCTTTAAAACAATTTTTTTTTTTAAAGTTAGTTTGGGGGCTGGGTGGTGGTACACCAGGCTACAAACACTTAGTTCAAAGAACAAGGACCCATGAAAGGATCCAGGTTCTTCACCTGCAGGGTGGGGGTGTTTCACCAACAGTGAAGCAGATATGCAAGTGTCTCTCTGTCTCTTTTCCTCTCTACCTCCCCTTCCTTTTTTTCAGTTTCTCTCTGTCCTATATAATAAAATGAAACAAAGTTAAAAAATCTTCCTCTTTTGTATATTGTACACATGGGGAGGTTGGAATCTCACACCTGGCTTCTCATATAGTGAAATTTGTGCTCTACCAGGTGAGCCATCTCCTGTAATCCTTGTTTATATTACTATAATGACTGTTGTTGTTACTATGAATGTACTAATACTGCTTAGTTCTGGCATGGCAGTGCTAAGGACTGAACCAGGGCCATTAGAGTCTCAGGCACATATGAATATGCAAGAGTCTTCCATATTCATTTTTCTTTTTTTTAATTTATTTTTTATTTAAGAAAGGATAAATTAACAAAACCATAGGGTAGGAGGGGTACAATTCCACACAATTCCCACCACCCAATCTCCATATCCCATCCCCTCTCCTGATAGCTTTCCCATTCTCTATCCCTCTGGGAGCATGGACCCAGGGTCGTTGTGGGTTGCAGAAGGTAGAAGGTCTGGCTTCTGTAATTGCTTCCCCGCTGAACATGGATGTTGACTGGTCAGTCCATACTCCCAGTCTGCCTTTCTCTTTCTCTAGTACGGTGGGGCTCTGGGGAAGTGGAGCTCCAGGACACATTGGTGGGGTTTTAAGTCCAGGGAAGCCTGGCCGGCATCCTGATGGCATCTGGAACCTGGTGGCTGAAAAGAGACTTAACATACAAAGCCAAACAAATTGTTGAGCAATCATGGACAGAAAGGTTGGAATAGTGGAGAGGAAGTGTTGGGGGGGGGGGTTACTCACTGCAAACTCTAGTGTACTTCTGCTTTCAGGTATATATTTTGCACTTGTTTATGGATACATGTGAACATATGCGCTCTCTCACAGAACCTGGTCTATATCTAGGTTTTGGGACTTTGTTAGAAAGTGAACCACCTGGGATGGAATTAGAGAATACTATGAAAGGAAAGGTCTCACCTGAGTAATGAAGCTAAAGAGTTGTCATTCCACACGTGAAGTCTCTGGACGGAGTCTGAGCTGAAGCATGTTCAGGTGGCAATCGTTGTGTTGATTAGGTTGCGATCAGCTGATGCAATATTATTTGATATGGATTGGGAGAGGCATGCAGGAAAGTGGGCCCTATCCTAAGTTTCCAGGACTGGGGGAAATAATAGGTTCTATAGTGGAGATGTGAGGTTCCTGCTGTCTTAGGGTTCAAAAAGACAATGGATAGTTATTGTTATCATCACATTATTTGGTAATTGGGTTAACTTTGAAAAGTCCTTTTGTTAAGGTTTGCTGTATAGTACCCAGTATCTTGTATGTAGCTCTGCCATTGGTTGCTTCTGATCTACTTGGTCTATGCTTTTGAGGGAGTCCGCATATCAAATACACAGCCTATATATTAAAAAGACTCAGTCTGTGTTTTTAAAAACTTTGAGACATACAATTAATTTCCCCCTCTCATATTAATTAATTATATGATTACACTTTACTAGGAGTGTACATAAACACCATTCCTACCACCTAAATAAAGACTGTGTTCCATCCCACCCAACCACCCTCACCCCCACTCCCACCCCCCACAGACCCAGGAAGCTGCATGTCTACCCTCACCACACAGTTTTTACTTTGGTGCCCTGCTTTCAATTTAGTCAGATCCTGCTTTTAGTTTCCCTTTCAGATCTTCTTTCTCAACTTCTGTTGATGAGTGGGATCATCCCATACTCATCTTTGTCTTTCTGACTTAGCTCACTTAACATAATTCCTTCTAGCTCAGTCCAAGATGGGTCAGAGAAGGTGGGTTCATTGTTCTTGATAGCTGTATAGGCATATTCATTTTTCTTTCTAAACCTGCCACTTACTTTTCTTTGGTTCAGTGCTTCTATGAGGACCCACTGAGCCACACTGCCTTCCTTTAGAAAACCCCAAGCATTATTAATGTGACTACATAAGGAATAATTGTCATAATACACTTCCCCAGTTTTGCTTTCCTCTAAAATATTGCCACTTTTGGCTGCTGAAAGAGCACATTTTTAAGTGAGCTAAAAAAAAAAAAGAAAAAATCACCTCAACATATCTCATTGAGACTTGTTGCAAGAGATCATAAGTGAGACTACAAAGTTGCTTAACTATTTTCTCTTAAATTCTTAAATTGAAATGACAAAGAACATAGTTTGATCACTCCTGTAATAGTCTTTGTCCAGAAGTTTTTTTCATTTGTGTATAAAACTATCTTTGCTACTTTTTGTTTTTTTTTGCCTCCAGGGTTCTTGCTGGAGCTCAGTGCCTACACCATAAATCCACTGCTCCTGGAGGCCATCCCCCCTTTTGTTGCCCTTCTTGTTGTGGTTATTGTTGTTGTTGATGTCGTTCTTTGTTGGATAAGACAGAGAAACCGAGAGAGGAGAGGAAGACAGAGGTGGGGGTAGAAAGATAGACACTTGCAGATCTGCTTCACTGTCTGTGAAGCAACTCCCTTGCAGGTGGGGAGTGGGGGGCTTGAACCGGGGTCCTTACACTGGTACTTGCCCTTTGCGCCATGTGGACTTAACCTGCTGCGCTTCCTCCCGACCCCCTCTTTGCTACTCTTTAAAATTTTTTTTAAATTTTATTTATATATTTATTTCCCTTTTTACCCTTGTTGTTCTATTGTTGTAGTTATTATTATTGTTGTTGTTGGATAGGACAGAGAGAAATGGAGAAAGGGGGGAAGACAGAGAGGGGGAGAGAAAGACACCTGCAGACCCACTTCATTTCCTGTGAAGTGACTCCCCTGCAAGAGGGGAGCTGGGGGCTCCAACCCGGCTCCTTCCACTGGTCCCTGCGCTTTGTGGCCACTTGCGTTTAACTCCCTGTGTTTCTGCCCGACTCCCTCTTTGCAGTATCTTGGCAGAGAGAAAAAATTCTAGTGATGTGATATAACGATTTCACCTTTGACACTCCTTTATAAATAAATAAAGTATATTTATTTATTCATTCACTCTTATAGTGTCACATCAGCAGCCATTTTAATATTTCAAGTATAGCAGGGAGTAAAACAGAAGAAAATTCTTTTTACTATTTATAATGGAGGAAGAGAAGTCAGCAATGCTAAAGAAAAAGGCATGTAACAGTTGGTGGATAAAGTCAGTGGAGGAAGAAAAAGTGGGAATAATGATCAAAGAAGACCTCACTAAGAAGGTAGCTTTGTAGGAGGAGTCTGAAATTGCTGAAGGAGAGAACCATAAAGCTGACTGGGGAAGAGGCAGAGGAAGAAAAGGTTGTGAAGACAACATGCCTAGAATATTTCAGAAATAGCAAGGAGTCCAGAGTGGCTGGGGAGGCATGATAGGTGTGTATGTGAGCAGGCAATAGGCTGGAAGATTCCGGGGTAGGCAGGATTTCATGCCCAAAAAAGACTTAAGACTTTCTCTTAAATAAAACAAATAATTGCTAGAAAGTTTTGAGCAATCAAGATTTTATTTGCATTTTGATAGTTTTCATTTGACTCCCAAATTAATAAGAGACTAAAGATGGCAAAGATAGAGCAGAAAGATTGGGAGGCTTGTGAAATAATCTTATGAGAAAGCAGTGACTTGAAGCAGAGGAATAGACAAGAAGGTGTTGAGATGGGTTCATATCTTTTGCAGATAACAGGACAGAACTTTTGACAAATTGGATATGGACTGTGCAGCAAGTAAAAAACTAAAGATTGTTTCAAAATTTCAGGTCTGATTAAGCTGAGTTGAAAAACATTACATGAGTGGCAAAGTGGTGGAAAGAAGTGAAGGGGCAGAGAGCATATAAATCAGGAAGTAAGGTGTGGGCATAAGTCTGAGTTTATTAGACAATCAGGTAAGCAACTATGTATACACAAGTCAGGGCCATATATTGTTCTCCTGTATGGTATCTAAAATTCTAACTGAAACAATTGGCTGGGGAAGCTCAATTGCATTATGATTTCTGAGTCTCAGCAGGGTGGGCAAGAAAGAAGTAGACTGACAGCTTCTTGATGGCTTTTTACTCCTAATGGTGAGACTCAATTCAGCTCTAAACCCAAGCTTGACCTTTTAATGATTAAAGAAAGCTTATAAATACTTGTTAAAGCAGAATCTGGCTACTGGAAAAAAAGAGGGTTATAACTACTTGTATGCAAGTCACTGTAAACGGATCACTGTTGCTGCAAAATTTAATTATTGATGGATACGGGACCAGAAGGAATACTTACTCAGCATCAACATACTGAACAGGGTAGAGTCCCAGAGAAATACAAGGCATGCTCAGCTCATCAGTTTACTTTATTCTGAGCTGTTTCTTCTAGCCGAGTTTGAAGTGTGATTGGTTCTTGTTTGCTTTTCTGTTTTAATGCAGTGCCAGGGAATGAATAAGCCAAGTGCCATACACATAGGCAATACCACTAAGAAACCCCTTCAGCCCAATTTTTATTAACTATTTTAAGGAGAGAAAGAGAGAGAGAGAAGGTATAAGAGACAAGAAACCAAGTATCTATAGATTCCCTTTGTGCTGGCTGTGATACTCCTACTTGGTGCTGAGGGTTGAACCCAGAGTCCTGTGCATGGAAAGACATGAACTTTACCCATTCAACCATCACCTAGGTCTATTTACTTTTTTAAAGCCTATTCTGTTGTTATACTTCCTGCTTTGAGAATTACAGTTTCATCTTAAGACAGCGTGAATTCAGCAAGGTCCTAATTTCATTGGTAGATTGTGAACATACAAGTCTCATTTTTGATTAGTTTAACACTGGGTAGCTGGCTTTGTTAGAGCAGAGGGAGATAATGCAATAACATTATAAAGGAGGAGGAGGAAGCCTGTGCAGTGAAGCAATTATCACCAGCTATGCGAAAAGCCTATGTCCTTGATATATGGCTACTGCAATAAAAGAAGGAAATACTGACTTAAGTCTGGTGAATAGTTTCCCTTTTGTAAGGATGAATAAGCGAGTGTCAGCTTCTGAAGCATCATGAGTGTGCCTATTACGGTAGCTTATCACTAGCAGGTTTTTTGCAAAGTTTTATGGTATTGTCATCATCATTTCATCATTTACCATTTGGGGTTTTTTCCTTCTTTCTCTTTCATTGGAATTTGCTTTCAAAGACATACTGGTTTTCTATTACTGCCATAACAAATTATCACAAACATAAAGACTCAAGACAAAATGTACTAATGATTTTGCAGTTCTATAGTTTAAAAGTCAGAGTGAGTCTCATTGGACTAAAAAAATCAAGACATCAATGGCATAGGTTGCTTTAAGGAAACTCGAGGGGAGAATCTAATGCTTTTATGTTTACAAATCTTGTCTTGTGCCATTTCCTCTATCTCCAAAGCCAGAAATACTGCTTCCTTTGAGATTTTCTTCCAGAATCACGACTCCCTTTAACCACAAACAAAAAAAAAAATAGTTTTTAATGTTAAGAACTCTAGTAATCAGACTACCTCTTGCCCATATTCCAGGCTAATCTCTTATTTTTAATTTATATTTTTATTTACATTTTATATTTTTGTACAGATCATTTGGGGTCAGCCATTTTCTTTCACCTCTGGTGACCAGTCTTGATGTGTTTTATCCTGCTCCATTTATTTATTTATTTGTTTGTTTGTTTATTTTTACCTGAGCACTGCTCTGCTCTGGCTTATGGTGGTGCTGGGGATTGAACCTAGGACTTTGGAGCCTCAGGCATGAGATTCTGTTTGCATAATCATTATGTTATCTGCAGGTTAATCTTCCTTTCACAAACTCAGAAGCAAAATGATAAGGAAAGAGCCTAAAGGACTGTCCTGTATGCCAAAAATTGATGGAATTCATGGCAGAGTAAGAGAGAAACACAGTTGTTGAAATGTTAATTTTTGGGTCTTGAGTACTTTAAAGATAGAATACAATTGCATGATTAAGTACAATTGCATATAAATGATTAACACTCACATTAAGAATTTATACAGTATTCTTATATGATCGATCATAAGTTCACATCTTTTCAGACACACAAATCTCCCTAAAACAAGAACAAAATTTTGTCTGAAATATTTGCTCAAACCAAAACAACTTCAAAGTTACTGTGAATATTCTTCTTATAAACACACATATTTTTTCCTATTCCCTTCATAAATAAAAGGAAAATTTAAAGTTCAGGCAAGACCTGTGTAAGTCAGTGGAAATGTACCCAATTAAAATCCTGCTGAATCAATTTCATTTTCTTGGTCTGTTGCAAAACAAGTATTAAATGTAAGTACAAACAATACATCTTCATAGTGATATTGTATCTTTTCTTTCTTTAAAATTAAAGTGATCATTTGTTTATGAAACAATTTTTTTTGTACTTGATCAACCATGATCTTGATAGCATTGGAACTCAAATATTTAATAACCTTGGCAAAGGCTTATTCATCTTAACTGAAACATGGATATTCACAATTATATATTATTTTATTGAGTTACTTTGCTCTCTAAGTGTTTTTGGACTGTTTCCACTCAATAATCTCTTCTTAACTCCTCTGGTTATATCTGTTTGTACTCTGAATTACAGTTCAAACAATCTCCTCCCACCCCCCCACCCCCTTGCTTCATTTCCCACTTCCTCCAAATTGACCCCTCCTACCTTCTCCTATCCACAGACGTGCTCTTCTTTCTTCTGAAATCAGGTCCTAATAGAGGACATTTACTTGGTCTCTCCAGAGTACTCCATATAGGTCCACACCCTATGGTCACTCATTTTGAAAGTCTCTTCTTAAAAACAAAAAAAAGCATTAACAAATAGGAAAGCTATTAGGGGAGGGGATGGGACACAGAGTTCTGGTGATGGGAATTGTGTGAAGTTGTACACTTCTTATCCTATCATTTAGTCAATGTTTCCTTTTTATAAATAAAAAATTAAAAAAATAACTTGTCACTACATGCACCCAATTATCACCAAGTTGCCACAATCTACTACGTAAATGTTTCTTTAACATTACACCTTCCAATTCTTCCAAATACTGGCATAATTTCCCACACAAACAGTTGCAACCTTTTCATCTATCTTCCCAATACTTGTGACTATCAATATCTTAAAATTATCCCCACACATTTCCCTGAATTATTATTATTTTTTATTTTCCTTTTTGTTGCCCTTTTTATTTATTGTTGTTGTAGTTATTACTGCTTTTGTTATTGATGTCGCTGTTGTTAGGATAGAGAGAATGGAAGAACAGAAAGGGAAACTAAAAGCAGGATCTGATTAAATTAAGAGTAGGCCACCAAAGTAAAAACCCTGTGGTGAGGGGGAGGGTGGACATTCGACTTCCCATGGCAGCGGGGGTGGGTGGGTGGGATGGGACACAGTCTTTTGGTGGTGGGAATGGTGTTTATGTACACTCGTATTAAAGTGTAGTCATAAAAACCACTATTTAATTAATATGAGAGGGGAAAAATTGATCATATGTCTCGAACTTTTTAAAACACAGACTGAGTCTTTTGAATACATAGGCTGAATCTTTGATATGTCCACTCTCTCAAAAGCCTAGACCAGGGAGAACAGAAGCAACTGGTAGCACAGTTATATACAAGATGCTTGGTATTATACAGCAAACCCTAACAAAGGAACTTTTAAAAGTTAACCCAGTTACCAAATAATGAGATGATAACAATAACTATCCATTGTATTCTTGAACCCTAAGACAAACAGGAGTCTCACATTTCCACTATAGAGCCTATATTTCCCCAGTCCTGGAACCTTAGGGTGGGGCCCACTTTCCTGCATGCTTCTCTCAGTTCATACCAAATAATATTGCATCCGTGGACCCAAACCTAATCAACACAATGAGTGCCACCTCAGCATGCTTCACTTCAGACTGTGTCCAGAGACTTCAGGTGTGGAATGACAACCCTTCAGCTTTATTACTTGGGTGAGACCTTTCATAGTATTTTCTAATTCCATTCCAGGTGGTCCACTCCCCAATTAAGTCCCCAAACCTAGATATAGACCAGGTCCCCTGAGATAGAGCATATGTTCACACGTGTCCATAAACCAGGGAGAAATATATACCTGAAAGCCGAAGTAGACAAGAGTCTGCAGGGAGTACCCCTAGCACCAACACTTCATCTGCATTATTCCAATCTTTAGGTCCATAACTGCTCAACAATTTGTTTGGCTGTGTATGTTAACTCTCTTTTCAGCCACCAGGTTCCAGATGCCAGCATGATGCTGACCAGACTTCCCTGGACTGACAACCCCACCAATGTGTTCTGGAGCTTTGCTTCTCCAGAGACCCACCCTACTAGGGAAAGAGAGAGGCAGACTGGGAGTATGGATCAACACCCATGTTCAGTGGGGAAGCAATTACAGAAGCCAGACCTCCCACCTTCTACAACCCACAACGACCCTGGGTCCATACTCCCAGAGAGATAGAGAATGGGAAAGCTATCAGGGGAGGGGATGGGGTATGGACATTGGTTTGTGGGAATTGTGTGGAGCTGTACCCCTCTTATCCTATGGTTTTGTTAATGTCTCCTTTCTTAAATAAATAATAAAACAAAAAAAAAAAACAAAAAAACTTTGCAACTAGCTTATCAGGATTCCTTCAGAACCTGCTTGTTCTTTAGAAATTTGTCATAATTTGTTCTGAAAAGTTAATGAAAGGTGACAAGAAGATTAATCAGTGCTATGAAATCCAGGACTCTGGACCATTTCCTTTATGGAAAATCATTACATATAAAACATACAAAGTGAAAAAAAATCACATGCCACTAATCTTGCATTATTCTTACCTAAGCCACAATTGCTAGATTTTTCACTGAAGTGAGAAAATTACTTTGTCACTGTACAAAACTTAGAAGTCATTTTTAATGATGAAATATGACCCCCTTTTAAACAATTTTCCACTGTACTTTGTAAAAAAAAATGATACTCTGAGCCATAATTGCTACTTCTTTTTTTTTAATATTTATTTTCCCTTTTGTTGCCCATGTCATTTTATTATTATTTATTTATAAAAAGGAAACACTGACAAAACCATAGGATCTGAGGGGTACAACTCCACACAATCCCCACCACCAGAACTCCGTATCCCATCCCCGACCCTGGTAGCTTTAACCCTCTGGGAGTATGGACCCAAGGTCATTGTGGGATGCAGAAGGTGGAAGGTATGGCTTCTGTAATTGCTTCCCCGCTGAATATGGGTATTGACAGGTTGATCCATACTCCCAGCCTGTCTCTCTCTTTCCTTAGTGGAATGGGGTTCTAGGGAATCAGAGCTCCAGGACACGTTGGTGGGGTTGTCTATACAGGGAAGTCTGGTTGGCATCATGCTAACATCTGGAACCTGATGGATAAAAAAAGAGTTAACATAAAAAGCCAAACAAGTTGTTGACTAAACATGAACCTAAAGGATGGAGTAGTGCAGATGAAGAGTTGGGGAGGGTCTCCTTTTTGTAGATAGCTAGTAGGCATATTATATTCCAAAGTAGGTTATATTCCAAAGGGCCTGTGCCTATACTAGGATTTTGGGTTTCTTTTTTCCCTGAAATCTGATATGCAGGTGGATCCTAGTTATTGTCTGGGGACATGATGTCATGGCTGGAAAAAGGACCAGAAAGCTGGATTTGTGAAGAGAGTAGCTCCCTAATATGGGAAAGGGGTATAAACATTGTTGACGATTTGATCTGATCTGGGGTCCATATTCAGCTTAGGAGCCTATGTGACCATTGCATCCCTGTAGATCTGACCTCACATTCTGTGGTCATCAGTAGGAATATTCCAAGCTGCCCCAATATCAGGACCCATCTTCGTCAGGTGTAGCATAGAGTAAGTTGCCCATCTTTCCTTTGGAGGATGGAACATTCGCTACTGTTGTTGATCCAAGTTGAGGGCAAGGTCCTATGGGGGGGGCAACAAATGGGTCTATTGTGTTGTTCCTGATATAGATGACCTGTAACAATGGAGATAGTGATTTATTCGAGGTCTAGGTCCATCATGTCTGTTTGGGAATCTCATGACTCCCCTACTAGGGCTCCAGCTGATGGTATGGCCTGCTAGTGATAGTTAAAATATGCCAGTCTCTTGCCTTTATTCAGCTTTTGCAGTCCTTACTTTGATAAGGGTAGCTTTGGAGTGAGTGAGGGAAGTATAATAGGAAGTAGGTGAGGAAGGTATCTAAGTCTAAGTAGAAACTATTTCATTAGGAACTTTATGGTGTTTTTTTAGGTCTCTCTACTTGCTTGCTGCATATATTGACTCACTGAAGACTATTGTGCACTTTTGCTTTCAGGTATATAATTTGCCCTAATTCATGGATACATGTGAACATGTGCTCTATCTCATGGGACCTGGTCTATATCTAAGTTTTGGGACATTGGTAGGAAGTGGACCACCTGACATAGAATTAAAGAAGCCTATGAAAGGAAAGGTCTCACCTGAGTAATGAGGATGAAGGGTTTAAATTCCATGCCTGATGTCTCTGGACACAGTCTGGAGTGAGGCATGCAGAGGTTGTACTCATTTGATTAGGCTGGGATCAGCAGATGTAATATCATTTGGTATGAATTGAGAGAAGCATGCAGGAAAGTGAGCCCCACCCTAGAGGTTCCAGGACTGGGGGATATATAAGCTCTATAGAGGAAGTGGGAGGCTCCTGTTGTCTTAGGGTTTAAGAAAGCAATAGATAGTTATTGCTCTAATCGTATTATTTGGCAATTGGGTTAACTTTGAAAAATCCCTTTGTTAGGATTTGCTGTATCATATACAACATCACCACAATTTATGTCCTTTGATATTATTTGTATATAGCTGTGCCACCAGTTGCTTCTGTTCTCCCTGGTCTAGGCTTTTAAGAGAGTCAACATATCAAAGACTCAGCCTATGGTCTGTGCATTAAAAAGTTTGAGACATTCAATCAACTTTCCCCCTCTTATATTAATTAAATAGTGATTTATATGACTACAAATTGATAGGAGTGTACATAAACACTGTTCCCACCACCGAAATACTGTGTTCCATTCCATCCTCCCCCACCCCCACCCCATGAAACTGAACATCCACCATCAACCTTAACCCAGGGTTTTTATTTTGTTGCCCTTCTCAAAATTCAGTCAAATCCTGCTTTGAGTTTCCCTCTCTGTTCTCCTTTCTCAAATTCTTTTAAAAAAAATTTATTTCTTTATTGGGGAATTAATGTTTTACATTCAACAGTAAATACAATAGTTTGTACATGCATAACATTCCCAAGTTTCCCATTTAACAATACAACCCCCACTATGTCATTTATCATCCTTCATGGGCCTGTATTCTCCACACCCACCCACCCCAGAGTCTTTTACTTTGGTGCAATATACCAATTACATTTCAGGTTCTACTTGTGTTTTCTTTTATGATCTTTTATGATCTTTCTTTTATGAACTTCGGCCTGAGAGTGAGATCATCCCATATACATCCTTCTGTTTCTGACTTATTTCACTCAACATGATTTTTTCAAGGTCCATTCAAGATCGGCTGAAAATGGTGAAGTCACCATTTTTTACAGCTGAGTAGTATTCCACTATGTATATATACCACAACTTGCTCAGCCACTCATCTGTTGTTGGACTCCTGGGTTGCTTCCAGATTTGGCTATTCAAATTGTGCTGCCAAGAACATATATGTACACAGATCTTTTCGGATGGATGTGTTGTGTTCCTTAGGATATATCCCCAGGAGAGGAATTGCGGGATCATAGGGTAGGTCCATTTCTAGCCTTCTGAGAGTTCTCCAGACTGTTCTCCACAGAGGTTGGACCAATTTACATTCCCACCAGCAGTGTAAGAGGGTTCCTTTGACCCCATACCCTCTCCAGCATTTGCTGCTGTTACCTTTTCTGATGTATGACATTCTCACAGGAGTGAAGTGATATCTCATTGTTGTCTTGATTTGCATTTCTCTGACAATCAGAGACTTGGAGCATTTTTTCATGTGTTTCTCAGCCCTTTGGATCTCTTCTGTGTTGAATTTTCTGTCCAAGTACTACCCCCATTTTTGGATGGGGTTATTTGTTGTCTTATTGTTCAGTCTGGCAAGCTCTTTATATATGTTGGTTATTAAACTCTTGTCTGATGTGTGGCATGTAAAGATCTTCTCCCATTCTGTGAGGGGTCTCTTGGTTTGGGTAGTGGTTTCTTTTGCTGTGAAGAAGCTTTTTAATTTGATGTAGTGGGATCATCCCATACTCATCCTTATCTTTCTGACTTAACTCACTTAACATAATTCCTTCTAGCTCCATACAAGATGGGTCAGAGAAAGTGGGTTCATTGTTCTTAATAACTGCATAGTATTCCATTGTGTATATATACCACAGCTTTCTCAGCCACTCATCTGTTGTTGGGCACCTGGGTTGCTTCCAGGTTTTAGCTATTATGAATTGTGCTGCTATGAACATAAGCATACACATATCATTTTGGTTGCGTATTATGGAGTCTTTGGGGTATATCTCTAGAAGAAGAATTACTGGGTCATGGAAAGCCCATGTCTAGCCTTGTGAGAGTTCTCCAGACTGCTCTCCACAGAGGCTGGACCAATTTACATTCCCACCATCAGTGCAGAAAGATTCCTCTGTCCCCATAGCCTCTCCAGCATTTGTTGCTGCTATCCTTTTTGATATATACCATTCTCATAGGGGTGAGGTGGTATCTAAATGTTGTCTTTATTTATTTGCATTTCTCTGACAATCAGCAACCTGGAGTGTTTTTCATGTGTTTGTTAGCCTTTTGGATCTCTTCTGTAGGGAATGTTCTGTTCATATTCTCTGCCCATTTTTGGATGGGGTCATTTGCTTTTTTGGTGCTAAGTTTGCTGAGCTGTTTGTATATTTTGGTGATTGGTCTCTTGTTTGATGTATGGCATGTGAAGATCTTCTCCCATTCTGTGAGGGGTCTCTTTGTTTGTGTGATAGTTTCTTTGGTTTTGCAGAAGTTTTTCAATTTAATTTAGTCCCATTAGTTTCTTTCTGCTTTAGTCTTCCTTGCAATTAGGTTTGTATCATCAAAGATGTCCTTGAGGTTTAGATGGGAAAGTGTTCCACCAATGTTTTTCTCTAAGTATTTCATAGTTTCTGGTCTAACATCCATGTCCTTGATCCATTTGGAGTTGATTTTTGTTTCTGGTGAAATAAGGTGGTTCAGTTTCAGTCTTCTGCATGTTTCCACCCAGTTTTCCCAGAACCATTTATTGAAGAGAGCCTCCTTCCTCCATTTAATATTTTGGACCCCTTTATGAAAGATTAGATGTCCATAGCTGTGGGGGTTCTGCTTCTTTTTTTAATAAAGAGAACAGGGAAGGACAGCATTTTGATGATGACAGAAGTTATGAAACTATACATTAGCTATAATGAATTTTCCTGAAAATTATTCAACACAAAATTTAAAAAGTCTGACAAGATGAGGCAAACCTTGGGGGGTTTTGTCCCTCCTTGCTTAACCTCTCAGTAGAGAGAGAGAGACTGACAGGATGGATTTCCCCTCAAGTCAAGCCCTGCCAAGCTCAACCACATCCTCACAATTTCCCAACACACAAACTATTGTATTTTATTACCAAATGTAAACCATTAATCCCCCAATAAAGTAATTTAAAAAAGAGTCTGATAGCACACTAGATATTCATTAACCCATTTGTCCACATATGTATTGAATGAATATCATAAACCAGACACTGTACTGGAAATTGCAGTTATTTATCATGTGGAGCAACAAAAGCCAGAATTTGTTAGAACCTCTAAGCTAGTGAAGACTCAGCTATAATTCAGAAGAGAACAACTAGGAGGGATGCATAATGGGGCTCCAGTTCTGAATGGGGTTAGGGAAAACCTCAAAAGAATAGAAGAGCTAAGTCTGAAGCACAAGTAAAGACTTATTAAGTACAGAGGGGAGATGGGAGAGGCTGCAAAGAGAGAGCAATGCTAGGCAGAGACATTGTGGGGGTGGGATCCAGACATGCTTAGTGTCTGCAAATGTACAGTATATTTTGAATAAACAGGAGGAAACTAGGCAGGTGCAAGGACCAGCTCACTGGGACATTATTTCTGATGTTTTCTCGTGGTCAGTGGGGTTTCTATTATTTTGAGAGCTATCTCATAATCATATCTCAACTTCCATGACTACCTCCCTTTTCATGCCATTTCTTTCTCCCTAGATTAGTTTAGAAAGCATCTTGAATGAAGGGAGAGGAGATTTTTAGTCATAGCTTTTGAAACCAGATGATTAAAATGGAAAGTACATGACCAGTGGTGACCTAATTAGGTATTCCTAGAAACCTAATACCCTGAGACATTCAGTGATTCTTAGGGTCAGACAGGAAGTTGGAGGCAATGCAAAGAAACATTTTATATTAGAATTTTCCAAGAAGCAGCCAATTCATGTACATAATAAATAATTTGTAAGATTATCTGCAATATAATTAAAGTGAAAGAATATGTCTATAGAAATGGATAAATGAAGGACACTTGCCACAGATAAGATCCTTTTTTTTTTTTTTTTTCCCAGAGCACTACTCAGCTCTGGTTTATTGTGGTGTGGTTTCTTCTTCTAGCGTTTGCCCTTCTTCCGTAGCCAGTCAACAGCGTCAGGTTGAGCCTGATGTAAAGTTTCGAGTCCTCCTTTGAATCTGGAGAGGTGGCAGTCATTGACTATGTGGGTCATAGTCTGTCTGGAGCCGCAGGGGCAGTTCAGGTCGTCTCTGGCTCCCCAGCGGTGGAACATAGCAGCGCACCAGCCATGGCCTGTTTGATAGCGATTGAGGAGGGCCCAATCATAACGTGCTAGGTCAAAGCCGGGTTGATGCTTGCAGGGGTCTGTGATGAGGTGTTTGTTCTTTACCTCAGCTGACTGCCAGCTCTGTTTCCAAGAGACTGGAACAGAGAAGTTTAGTGTAGGCATAGGGGACCAGATTGGGTGATGAGACGTCAAGCGTTGGACAGGGTGCGTGAGGATATCTGCGTATATTGGCAGGTCCGGTCGAGCGTAGACGTGGGAAATGAACTTAGATGATGCCGCATCCCGACGAATATCTGGCGGGGCGATGTTGCTAAGAACTGGCAGCCATGGAACCGGGGTGGAATGGATGGTTCCAGAAATTATCCTCATGGAGGAATATAATTTGGAATCGACCAAGTATACATGGGGGCTACGGAACCATACTGGGGCACAGTATTCTGCAGTGGAATAGCATAATGCCAGAGATGATGATCATAGTGTGGAAGCGCTCGCACCCCATGAGGAGCTGGCCAGTCTTGCAATGATGTTATTCCTCGCGCCCACCTTTGCTGCAGTTTTTATGAGATGTTCGTGAAATGACAGAGTGCGACCGAGAGTAACGCCAAGATAGACTGGCTGGGCTTCATGCCGGATTCTCGTATTGCCAAGCTGCACATTAAGCTCACGCGAGGCCGAGGCATGGAAACCAGATGATACCGTTTTTGCAGTGCTAGGGATTAGTTGCCATTAATTACAGTAATCAGATATCAGAGACATGTCTTTCGTGAGTGTTTCCTCGAGGATGTCGAACTTGGATGCCTGAGTTGCACAGCAGATGTCATCGGCGTAGATGAACTTCCTTGAAGAAGTTTCTGGGAGGTCATTGATGTAAATATTAAATAGCATAGGAGCCAGAACAGAGCCCTGGGGGAGGCCACTTGAGACAAGTCTCCATCTGCTAGACTTGTCACCCAGATGCACCCGGAATCTTCTGTTTTGGAGAAGAAACAATATAGTGTTGGCCACCCATGGAGGCAGGCATCTTGAGATCTTGACTAGGAGACCATGGTGCCAGACCGTGTCATGGGCTGCTGTGAGATCAACAAAGACAGCACCCGTCTTTAAATTCTTCTGGAATCCATTTTCAATGTAAGTTGAGAGGGCCAGGGCTTGTTCGCAGGTAGATCTTCCTGGGCGGAAACCAGCTTGGGCGGGTGATAGGAATTTCTCTGTAAGATGAGAAATACGTGACAGAGGCAGCCTCTCAAGGAGTTTGTAACACACGGAGAGGAGAGAAATTGGTCTATAGCTGGCGGCCAGTGTTGGGTCTTTCTTTGCGGTGATACAAGGGATTGAACCTGGGACTTCAGAGCCTCAAGCATGAGAGTCTCTTTGCATAACCATTATACTATCTAACCCTGACTGCACAGATAAGATCCTAAAATAAATTATCTTCTCCTTGGTTGGGATTCTTTGTCTTCCCAGCTCTTTATCCTCTTTTCTTTTGGGTAGCAGGGTAGGAATGAATCGCAGATAAGATCCTAAAATAAATCATCTTCTCCCTGGCTGGGATTCTTTGCCTTCCCAGCTCTTTATCCTCTTTTCTTTTGGGTATTAGGGTAGGAATGAAACAAGATACTGCATATCTAATGTCCACAATAGCTGAGACAGAGTGAGCAGTGACAAACTGACAATGACAGTAAGTATTGAACATTAAATGCAGCTAAAATGATGTGACCTTAGAGATGATTACACACGCACTTAGGAACTTTCAGATGAATCCATCCCTGGCTTAAGTAACAGGCAAGCTGTTTAGAGAGGAGGGGAACTAGCAGGCCTGCTCTTTTCTCTGTAAATTCTATGCGTAGGAGTGGGGTCCTTACTGTCAGATTATCAGATGGGCAGAAAGATGAGACAGACTATTCCTATAGAAGCAGTGACTACGTGATTACATTCTTTTTATATGCATTGGTATATTGAAAACCATATACAGTATGACTTTTGAACTTTCTCTAGTCACTTTCATTATCAATATACCCCAGTGATTCATAATCCAACCTCTGATAATGACCCACAGTATGCAGGCTCTTTTCTTGGGTCATGAACATAGATAAATACTTTTTTTTTTATTAAGAATAAGGCTCAGACACAAGAGGAAAAAGATATCCCTGATCTTTTCTAGGAAAAACTTCTTTCTCAGATATTATAAGAGATACAGAGGCTATATTAACTATATGCTTTAAAAAGGATTTGAGAAGCCTCCAATACTTTTAGGGTAAGTTGAAATGAATTTGAGTTGTCATGTGGCCAACAGCAATAAAACAAGAGTTAAAAATGGCAGTAAAAGTTCTTACCAGTGGGGGAATAAACATAGCTGAGGCTATGATGTATCAAAGACATCACAATTAACAAAATATATCTGTTGAGAAAGATCTACATTTGAAAACTTAACGTCCAGAAGGCAGGACCATAGAAAAAAATGGGCAAATACATATAGGTATAGATAGTTATAGAAATGATGGTCAACCCATATCTGTGATCTTGGGAGAACTACTGCAGTTTCCAGTGGAGGGAATGGGAACACAGAACTCAGGTGTTGAAAATGGTGTGGAATTTTAGCCCGTTATTTCATATGTACATTTTTAAAGATGTATATTTTTAAAAATTTTATTATATTTATTTATTTATTGACTAAAGACAGCTAGAAATTGAAAAGGAAGGGAGTTATAAAGAGGGAAAGAGACAGATTCAGCATAGGAGCCTATGTAGCCTCTACATCCCTGTTGCTAAGATCTCGTAAGAGCTATGATAATTATCCTGCAAGGCAGAGGGAAGGAAGAGGGCACAGAATTATTGGTGGGTTTGGTGTGAAACTTATGGTCTTGCAAACCCTTACTAAATCACTAGTAAAAATAAATTTGAAAAAGAGGGATAGCTGTGGGAAGCGGGGCTATAAGCAGCAGCAGCTGTGTTCCTCTCCTCTCCTCTCCCAGGTCAACTAGGAATACCAAAGGAGACCACCTGGGATCACAACAAGGCAGGACTAGAACAACTTCAGGAACCCATCAAACCACCAGTGATATTTATTATTCCAATCCATGAGCATGGGATATCTTTCCATTTCTTGATATCAGTTTCTATTTCCTTGAAGAGTGACTCATATTTTTCATTATATAAGTCTTTCACTTCTTTGGTCAGCTTTATTCCTAAGTATTTTATTGATTTTTCTGTGACAGTGAATGGGAGTGATTTCTGGATGTCTTCTTCTTCAGATTTAGTGTTTGCATAAGAAATGCTACTGATTTTTGTACATTGATTTTGTAGCCTGACACTTTGCAATATTGCCTAGTAACTTCCAGTAATTTTCTGCTGGATTCTCTAGGTTTTTCTATGTATACTATCATATCATCTGCAAATAGTGAGAGCTTGACTTCTTCCCTTCCAATCTGTATTCCTTTAATTTCTTTCTCTTGCTTGATTGCTATGGCAAGAACTTCCAATACTATGTTGAAGAGCAATGATGATAGTGGACAGCCCTGTCTAGTCCCTGATCTGAGGGGAAATGCTTTCAGCTTCTGTCCCTTTGAGTATGATGTTGGCTGTAGGTCTGCTATATATGGATTCCACTATCTTGAGGAATTTCCCATCTATTCCCATTTTTTGTAGAGTTTTGAGCATGAGTGGGTGTCGGATTTTGTCAAAGGCTTTCTCTGAATCTATTGAGATAATCATGTGGTTTTTGGTTTTGCTTTTATTGATGTGGTGAATGACATTGATTGACTTATGTATGTTGAACCAGCCTTGCATTCCTTGGATAAATCCCACTTGGTTGTGATGAACAATCTTTTTGATATTGTGTTGTATCCAGTTGGCCAAGATCTTGTTTAATATTTTGGCATCTATGTTCATCAGAGATATTGGTCTTTAGTTTTCCTTTTTTGTTCTTTCCCTATCTGCTTTTGGTATCAGGGTGATGTTGGCTTCATAGAAGGTGGAAGGGAGTGTTCCTGTTTCTTCGATCTTATGGAAAATCTTTAAAACTATAGGTATTAACTGTTTCCTTAAGGTTTTGTAGAATTTATTTGTGAAGTCATCTGGTCCAGACTTTTGTTGTTGGGGAGATTCTTAATAACTGTTTCTATTTTTCTTTGTCTGTGATTGGTGTATTTAGGTTTTCTAGTTCTTCTTGGTTCACAATGTTTCCTTTTTATAAATAAAAAATTTAAAATAAAGAGTGAACAAAATCGACAAACCTTTAGCCAGAGTCACAAAACAAAAAAGGGAGAAGACTCAAATAAATCAGATTGTAAGTGAAAGAGGAGATATCACAACAGACACAGCAGAAATTTAACGTATCATATGAGGCTTCTATGAACAAATACCTGCCACCAAGCTAGAGAACCTGAAAGAAATGGACGATTTCCTAGATACCTAAAAATTTCCAAAATTAAATAAAGAGGGACTAGATAATATGAACAGGGCCATCACAACCAATTAAATTGAAACTGTTATCAAAAAACTTCCCATGAATAAAAGTCCTGGACCAGATGGTTTTACAAATGAATTCTGCAAAACCTTCAAAGAAGGTTAATACCTCTACTTTCAAAAGTCTTTCAGAAGATTGAAGACATTGTAATACTCCCTTCAGCTTCTATGAAGCCAACATCCCTTAGATATCAAAAGCAGTCAGGGACACAACCAAAGAAGAAAACTACAGACCAATATCTCTGATGAACATAGATGCTTATATATTGAACAAAATTCTAGCCAACTGGATACAGCAGTATGTTAAAAAGATTGTTCATCATGACCAAGTGGGGTTTGTTCTATGAATGCAAGTTTTGTTTAATATCCATAAATCAATCAATATGATCCACAACATCAATAAAAACAAGACCAAAACCCACATGGTCATATCCATAGATGCAGAGAAAGCCTTTGACAAAATACAACATCCCTTTATGATCAAAACACTACAAAAAATGGTAGTAGATGGAAAATTCCTGAAGATAGTGGAATCTATGTATAGCAAACCTACAGCCTACATCATACTCAGTGGTGAAAAACTGGAAGCATTTCCCCTCAGATCAGGTACTAGACAGGGATGCCCCCTATCACCATTATTATTGAACATAGTGTTGGAAGGTCTTGCCATAGCAATCAGGTAGGAGCAAGGATTTAAAGGATGCATATTGGAAGAGAAGTCAAACTCTCCCTATTTGCAGATGATATAATAGTATACATAGAAAAACCTAGAGAAGGTGGCACAGCTATATACAAATAATGTCAAAAAACATAAATTATGGTGATTTGGGGTATGATAAAGCAAATCATAACAAAGGATTTTTGAAAGTTATCCCAATTGCCCAATAATGTGATTATAGCCATAGCTATCTATTGTCATCTTAACCGTAAGACAGCAGGAACCTCCCACTTCCTCAATAGAGCCTATATTTCCCCCAGCCCTGGAACCTCCAGGGTGGGCTCACGTGGGCATGCTTCTCTCAATTCTTATCAAATGATATTGTATCTGCTGATCCCAACCTATTCAATGCAATGAGCACCACCTCAGCGTGCTTCACTTCAGACTGTGTGCAGAGACATCAGGTGTGGAATGTCAACCCTTCACACTCATTACTTGGGTGAAACCTTTCCTTTCCTAATCTCTAATTCCATTCCAGGAGGTTCACTTTCTAACAAAGTCCCAAAACCTAAATATAGACTAGGTCTCATGAGATAGAACATGTTTACGGATACATGTTCACATGTATCCATAAACAAGGACAAAATATATTTCTTAAAGAAAAAGTACACAATAGTCTGCAGTGAGTCAGTATAAAGTTACTAATGAAATAGTATCTACTTAGACTTAGATACCCTCCTCACCTCAACACACCCATCCAAAAAGATCTGTGTACACATATGTTCTTAGCAGCACAATTTGTAATAGCCAAAACCTGGAAGCAGCCCAGGTGTCCAACAACAGATGAGTGGCTGAGCAAGTTGTGGTATACATACACAATGGAATACTACTCAGCTATAAAAAAAATGTTGACTTCACTGTTTTCAGTTGATCTTGGATGGATCTTGAAAAAATCATGTTAAGTGAAGTAAGTCAGAAACAGAAGGATGAATATGGGATGATCTCACTCTCAGGCAGAAGTTGAAAAAACAAGATCAGAAGAAAAAACCCAAGTAGAACCTGAAGTGGAATTGGCATGTTGCATCAAAGTAAAAGAGTCTGGGGTGGGTGTGGGGGGAGAATACAGGTCCAAAGAGGATGACAGAGAACGTAATTGGAGTTGTATTGTTATGTGGAAAACTGGGAAATCTTATACATGTACAACCTATTGTTATTTACTGTCGAATGTAAAACATTAATCCATAAATAAATATATAAATAAAGGAAAGAGACAGAGAGACACCTGCAACATTGCTTCAACATTTGCAAAACTTTCCCCCTGCAGGTGTGCACTGGGGGCTTGAACTTGTGTTCTTGAACATTATAACATATGTATACCAACAGTGGACAGACTACTGAGTTCTCAGACCTGGGTTCACAAAGCGGAAAAATATCGAAGGGGTCACAACACACAGGAGGCACCTCCTCCTAGATCATTCCTAATAGTAGCTGGATCCTCCCATGATCTTCTTCCACTTTGCTGATTCAACAATTGCAGACAAGCCTCAGACCCTAGTGAAGCCAGTGGAGGCAATAAATAAATAAATAAAGTCACAGTGCTACCTGATGAAAAAGTAAAAGTAGCTCAAATCTTAGTTACTGATCCAGATAGTCCCAAACATTGAAAAGGAAAGGATTATGCAAATCCATGAAGTTAATATAGCACCTGGCTATTTAATCACAAAAAGGTCTGTTGGTATGCTTCTAAATTCTGCTTCTAAGACCCCTTCTGTTGCATTGCTTGGTTGTATTGTATTTACATAATCACTGTTTTACCTGGGTCCCGCCCTGCCTGCAGGGTATTGGTTTAATCCCCACTGGTTAGATGGAAGCTTTCTATATTGTTTGCGCTGTTTTTTTTTGCTCCGCCCCCTCTCCTAGTCATTTTTCTTTCCCTTGCCACTTCTGGTGAAGAGATGCATAAAAGACGATGTATCTGATTAATAAATGAGATACTGCTTCCCAGCTCAGCCATGAGTCCCTGGTCATCTGTCTCCCGCTCGCGAAGCTAGACTGGCAACTGGTGCCCCGAAAAGGGACCAGCAAATGGCGTCTGAACAGGGACTGGCAGAGGTCTGTACTAACATGCACAGTAGTAGAATCATCTAAAGTTCAAGACTGAGGACCAGGATCTAGCTCAACTGGTATAGTGTATAATATGCCATGTATGAGGACCTGTATTTGAACCCCAGCCACCAGAAGGGAAGATCCATGAGTGGAGAAATGATGCCCTCTTTCTATTTTTTATTATCTATCTGGAGGAAAAAAAACTGTATACCAGGAGTAGTGGAATCATAGAGGAACAAAGTCCCTGGGAAACCTCAGCACAAAAAAGAAAAAAAGAGAGCAAGAGAGATGGTTCAAAGTTAAGAAGGAACATGAAAGGCAACTAGTGTAAAACACAAGCAACTTATACAAATACTCCCTCAGGATTTTATCAGATTTCTTTCTTATTTTATTTTTTATTAGTGATTTAATAATGATTGACAAGATTGTAGGATAAGAGTGTTAGAATTCCACACAATTGCTACCACTAGCATTCCATATCCCATCCCTCCATTGGAAGATTCCTTATTATTTATACCTCTGGGAATATGGACCAAAGATCTTTATGGGGTGCAGAAGGTGGAAAGTCTTGCTTCTCCACAGGACATGGTTGTTGGCAGGTCGATCCATACCTCCTGCCTATTTCTATCTTTCACTAGTGGGGCAGAGCTTTGGGCAAGTGGGGCTCCAGTACTCATTGGTGAATGAGTCTGCCAAGGGCAGTCAGGTTAGTATCATAATAGCATCTGCAACTTGGTGGATGAAATGCATTAAGATATTCTGAGCAGGAATTCCACAGGCCATGAAAAAAAATAAAATATTCAAAATTGACAAAGAGCACAACTCCCAGGTAAAAATACAATATCCTATAAGACTCTCTTTTAACTAGAAGGAGAAATAAAGGCAGTCATGAAAAATGGGGAGTGAGACTAAGAAAACCTTTGTAGCCCAGCAGTTCAGACATCCCATGCAGACCTACCTCCTCCTTGCCCTTCCTTTTTCAAAGTACTATTCTTTTAAACTAAAATTTCTATCTCACACACAGCTTTTCTTACTAATTAAAGTTCCTACTCTGGATGGAGTATGTATCTTTTTCCTTTCTTTCTTTTTCTTCTCTTCTCTCTTTTCTTTTCTTTTCTCTTTCTTTCTTTCTTTCTTTCTTTCTTTCTTTCTTTCTTTCTTTCTTTTTTTTTTGCCTCCAGGGTTATTGCTGGGGTTGGGTGCTGGCAATACGAATCCACTGTTCCTGAAAAGCATTTATTTATTTATTTTTGGTTAGTACAAAGAGATATGGAGAGGAGGGAGGATTGAAAGGTAAACATTTGCAGTCCTGCTTCACTGCTTATGAAGCAACCCTTCAGCAAGTGGGGAACCAGGGGCTCTAACTGAGATCCTTGCTCGGGTCCTTGTGCTTTGTACTATGTGCACTTAACCCGATGTGCCACCTCCTGGCCCCTATTTTTCCTTTCTTTAACTAAATACATCTTCTGCTCCTTGTAGACATTGAAGTAATGTTTTTCTCTTTTCTTTATTTTTTTTAAAGTAAAATTTATTTTTTTTCCATTCTTATGGACAGAGAGAAATTGAGTGAGGAGTAAAGATAGAAAGGGGGAGAGGAAGACACCTGCAGACCTACTTTACCACTTGTGAAGTGATAGCCCTGCAGGCTGGAAGTCAGGGATTGAATCAGGATCCTTGTGCAGGTGTTTGTACTTTTTTTTAAATTTATTTTTTATTTAAGAAAGAATAAATTAAAAAACCATAGGAGAGGAGGGATACAACTCCACACAATTCCCACCACCCAATCTCCATATCCCATCCCCTCCCCTGATAGCTGTCCCATTCTCTATCCCTCTGGGAGCATGGACCCAGGGTCATTGTGGGTTGCAGAAGGTAGAAGGTCTGGCTTCTGTAATTGCTTCCCCGCTGAACATGGGCATTGACTGGTCGGTCCATACTCCCAGTCTGCCTCTCTCTTTCCCTAGTAGGGTGGGTCTCTGGGGAAGCAGAGATCCAGGACACATTGGTGGGGTCCTCAGTCCACGGAAGCCTGGCTGGCATCCTGATGGCATCTGGAACCTGGTGGCTGAAAAGAGAGTTAACATACAAAGCCAAACAAATTGTTGAGCAATCATGGACCCAAAGCTTGGAATAGTGGAGAGGAAGTGTTGGGGGGGGGGGTTACTCACTGCAAACTCTAGTGTACTTCTGCTTTCAGGTATATATTTTGTAGTAGTTTATGGATACGTGTGAGCATATGCTCTCTCTCACAGAACCTGGTCTATATCTAGGTTTTGGGACTTTGTTAGAAAGTGAACCACCTGGGATGGAATTAGAGAATACTATGAAAGGAAAGGTCTCACCTGAGTAATGAAGCTGAAGGGTTGTCATTCCACACCAGAAGTCTCTGGACACAGTCTGAGCTGAAGCATGTTCAGGTGGCAATCATTGTGTTGATTAGGTTGAGATCAGCTGATGCAATATTATTTGATATGGATTGGGAGAGGCATGCAGGAAAGTGGGCCCTATCCTAAGTTTCCAGGACTGGGGGAAATAATAGGCTCTATAGTGGATATGTGAGGTTCCTGCTGTCTTAGGGTTCAAAAAGACAATGGATAGTTAATGTTATCATCACATTATTTGGTAATTGAGTTAACTGTGAAAAGTCCTCTTGTTAGGGTTTGCTGTATAGTATCCAGTATCTTGTATATAGCTGTGCCACCAGTTGCTTCTGATCTACTTGGTCTAGGCTTTTAAGAGAGTCCGCTTATCAAATACACAGCCTATATATTAAAAAGACTCAGTCTGTGTTTTTAAAAACTTCTTGACATACAGTTAATTTTTCCCCTCTCATATTTATTAACTAGTGATTTATATGACTACACTTTACTAGGAGTGTACATAAACACCATTCCCACCACCAAAAGACTGTGTCCCATCTCACCCCCACCACCCACCGGCCCAGGAAGCCGCATGTCTACCCCTCACCACAGGGTTTTTACTTTGGTGCCCTGCTTTCAATTTAGTCAGATCCTGCTTTTAGTTTCCCTTTCAGATCTTCTTTCTCAACTTCTGTTGATGAGTGGGATCATCCCATACTCATCTTTGTCTTTCTGACTTAGCTCACTTAAGATAATTCCTTCTAGCTCTGTCCAAGATGGGTCAGAGAAGGTGGGTTCATTGTTCTTGATAGCTGTATAGTATTCCATTGTGTATATATACCACTGCTTTCTCAGCCACTCATCTGTTGTTGGGCACCTGGGTTGCTTCCAGGTTTTAGCTATTATGAATTGTGCTGCTATGAACAAAGGAGTACATACCTCTTTTTGGTTGGGTGTTATAGAGTCCTTGGGGTATAACCCCAGGAGAGGAATTACTGGGTCATACAGAAGGTCCATGTCTAGCCTTGTGAGAGTTCTTCAGACTGCTCTCCAGAGATGCTGGACCAATTTACATTCCCACCAGCAATGCAAAAGGGTTCCTCTGTTCCCACAGCCTCTCCAGCATTTTTTGCTGCTATCCTTTATTTATGTATGCCATTCCTACAGGAGTGAGGCAGTATCTCAATGTTGTCTTAATTTGCATTTCTCTGACAATCAGCGACCTGGAGCAGATTTTCATATGTTTTTTAGCCTTTTGGATTTCCTGTGAGGTGAATGTTTTGCTCATATCCTCTGCCCATTTTTAGATGGGGTCATTTGCTTTTTTGGTGCTAAGTTTGCTGAGCTCTTTGCATATTTTGGTGATTAGCTTCTTGTCTGATGTATGGCATGTGAAGATCTTCTCCCATTCTGTGAGGGGTCTCTTTGTTTGTGTGATAGTTTCTTTGGATGTGCAGAAGCTTTTCAATTTGATGTAGTCCCATTGGTTTATTTCTGCTTTAGTCTTCCTTGCAATTGGGTTTGATTCATCAAAGATGTCCTTGAGGTATAGGTGGGAAACTGTTTTACCAATGTTTTCCTCTAAGGATTGGATTGTTTCTGGTCTGACATCCAGGTCTTTGATCCATTTGGAGTTGATTTTTTTTTTCTGGCGAGATAAAGTGGTTCAATTTCATTCTTCTGCATGTTACAACCCAGTTTTCCCAGCACCATTTATTGAAGAGAGCCTCCTTCTTCCATTTAATCCTTTGGGCCCCCTTATCAAAGATTAGATGTCCATAGGAGTGTGTATTTATTTCTGGGCTTTCAATTCTGTTCCACTGGTGTGTGTGCCTATTTTTGTTCCAGTACCATGCTGTTTTGATGATGATGGTTTTATAATATAGTTTGAGATCTACGAGTGTGATGCCTCCATTTCTGTTTCTTTTTCTCAAGATGGTTTTGTCAATTCTAGGTGTTTTCACGTCCTAGACAAATTAATGTAGTGTTTGTTCTATTCTCTTAAAGAATCTTGGTGGAACTTTGATGGGTATTTCATTAAATTTGTATATGTCTCTGGGGAGAATATTCATGTTGATGATATTTATTTTTCCAATCCATGTGCATGGATGTCTTTCCATTTCTTGGTATCAGTTTCTATTTCCTTGAGTAGTGACTCATAGTTTTCAGTATACGAGTCTTTCACTTCTTTGGTCAGCTTTATTCCTAGGTATTTTATTGATTTTGCTGAAACAGTGAATAGTGAAATGATGCTGAAACATCATTTCTGGATGTCTTCTTCTTCAGATTTAGTGTTTGCATAAAGAAATGCCACTGATTTTTGTACGTTGATCTTGTAGCCTGACACCTTGCTATATTGCCTAATAACTTCCAGTAGTTTTCTGCTGGATTCTTTAGGTTTTTCTATGTATACTATCATATCATCTGCAAATAGTGAGACCTTGACTTCTTCCCTTCCAATCTGTATTCCTTCGATTTCTTTCTCTTTCCTCATTGCTATGGCAAGCACTTTCAACACTATATTGAAGTGTAATGGTAACAGTGGACAGCCCTGTCTAGACCCCTATCTGAGGGGGAATGCTTTCAGCTTCTGTCCCTTGAGTATGATGTTGGCTGTAGGTTTGCTATATATGGACTCCACTATCTTGAGGAATTTCCCTTCTATTCCCTTTTTTTGTAGAGTTTTAAGCATGAATGGGTGTTGGATTTTGTCAAAGGCTTTCTCTGCATCTATTGAGATAATCATGTGGTTTTTGGTTTTGCTTTTATTGATGTGGTGAATGACATTGATTGACTTATGGATGTTGAACCAGCCTTGCATTCCTGGGATGAATCCCACTTGGTCGTGATGAACAATCTTTTTGATATGTTGCTGTATCCGGTTGGAAAGATCTTCTTTAATATTTTGGCATCTATGTTCATCAGAGATATTTGTCTGTAGTTTTCCTTTTTTGTTCTGTCCCTATCAGCTTTTGGTATCAGGGTGATGTTGGCTTCATAGAAGGTGGAAGGGAGTATTCCTGTTTCTTCAATCTTATGGAAAAGCTTAAGAAGTATGGGTATTAACTGTTTCCTGAAAGTTTTGTAGAATTTGTTTGTGAAGCCATCTGGTCCAGGACTTTTGTTGTTTGGAAGATTCTTAATAACTGTTTCAATTTCTTTGTCTGTGATTGGTGCATTTAGATTTTGTAGTTCTTGGTTTTGTTTTGGAAGGGCATATGTTTCTAGGAATTGTTCCATTTCTTCCAGATTCTCTAGCTTGGTGGCATATAGTTCTTTATAGAAGTTTCGCAGGATTCTCTGGATTTCTGTGGTGTCAGTTGTGATATCTCCTCCATCGTTTACAATTCTATTAATTTGCATCTTCTCTCTTTTTTGTTTGTTGAGTCTACCTAGAGGTTTGTCAATTTTGTTTAATGTTTCAAAGAACCCACATTTGGCTTCATTGATCATCTGTATGATTCTTTTATTTTCAATGTTGTTTATTTCTGCTCTAATTTTAGTGATTTCTGTCCTGGTTGTTTTTAGGGTTCGTTTGTTCCTCTTCCTCTAAGTCCTTGAGGTGTGCAATAAGGTCATTAATTTGAGCTTTTTCTTGCTGTTTAATATGTGATTGTATGGCTATAAGTTTCCCTCTCAATACTGCTGTAGCTGTGTCCCAAATATTTTGATAGGTTCATTTTCATTTGTTTCCAGGAACATTTGAATTTCCTGCTTGAGTGACTCTTTGACCCAGTGATTCTTAAGAAGTATGTTGTTTAGTTTCCAAATTCTGTGACTTTTAATAATTTTCTGTTTGTTGTTAAATGTTAGTTTTACTCCACTGTGGTCTGAGAAGATACTTGGGATGATTTCGATGTTCTTGAATTTATTGATGCTGTTTCTGTGGCCTAAAATGTGGTCTATCCTTGAGTATGTGTTATGTGGATTTGAAAAGAATGTGTATTCCAGTTTTTTGGGGTGAAGGACTCTGAAAATGTCCAAGAGGTCTAGTCTGTCAATCTCTTCATTTAATTTTCTTGTATCTTTGTTGATTTTCTGCTTTGTTGATCAGTCTATGTGTGAGAGTGGGGTGTTAAAGTCTCCCACTATTATTGTGTTACTATTGATGTATTTTTGAAGTTGTTTCAGTAGGTGCTTGATGTATTCAGATGGTCCCTCATTGGGTGCATAGAAGTTAATAATTGTTAAGTCTTCTTGGCTGATTGTTCCTCTAATAATTATGTAATGTCCTTGACTATGTTTTATTACTTTATTTCTTCAACTAATTTTCTTGTTTCTTTGTTGATTCTGTGTTTTGTTGATCTAAGTGTGGAATTGGGGTGTTAAAGTCTCCCACTATTATTGTATTACTATTGATGTATTTTTGAAGTTCTTTGAGAAGGTGATTGATATATTTAGGTGGTCCCTCATTGGGAGCTTAGATGTTAATAATTGTTATATCTTCTTGGCTGATTGATCCTTTAATCATTATGTAATGACCTTGCCTATCTTTTATTACTTAATTTAATTTAAAATCTATTGTGTCTGAGATGAGAATGGCTGTTCCTGCCTTTTTTTGTGGTCTGTTAGCCTGTATGACAGTTTTCCATCCTTTCACTTTAAGTCTGTGTTTATCTTGTTGTGACAGATGGGATTCTTGCAAGCAGTATATGGTTGGGTTATGTTTTCTGATCCATCTCCCCACTCTGTGCCTTTTGATAGGTGAATTTAAGCCATTGACATTTATTGATATTATGGATTTAATGTATTGTAGTGCCATTGTTCAATAAATTTTTATTGCTCGGATCTATTGCAAGTATTATAGTGATATTGTTGTTTATAAGAGGTCTTTTAGAACCTCTTTCAGGGCCAGTTTGGTGATGCTTGCCTCCTTTAACTGTTGTTTGTCTAAGAAGGTTTTCATCCCTCCATCTAGTTTGAATGAAAGTCTATCAGGATATATTATCCTTGGTTGAAACCCTTTTTCATTCAGGGCTTGATAGATATCTTGCCATTCTCTTCTGGCTTTTAGAGTTTGAGTGGAGAAGTCTGCTGATAGTTTTATGGGTTTTCCCCTGTATGTGACTTTTGTTTTTCTCTTGCAGCCTTTAGGATGCTTTCTGTATCCTACTTCTTCTCATTGTGACTATGATGTGTCTTGGTGTCTTCAGGTCTGGGTTGATTCTGTTTGGAACTCTGTTGGCCTCTTGAATCTTGATGTCCTTTCTGTTATTCAGGTCTGGGAAGTTTTCTTCTATAATTTCCTCTAGAATGTTTGCTTCCCCTTCCTCTCTTTCTTCCTCTGGCAGGCCAATTATATGAATGTTACTTCTTTTGAGATCATCCCTTATGTCTCTGCTGTTGTTTTCAGTGTCTCACAATTTCTTTTTGAGCTCCTTTACCTTCTTCTTAGTTTTCTCTAACTCATCCTCTGCCTGACTAATTCTGTTTTCTCCTTCTGTTAGTCTGCTTTCCCTTCCCTCAGCTTCTTTCCTCAGTTCAGCGATTTCAACTTTTAGTTCTCTAATTGCCTCAAGATAATCAGTATTTTCCTTGGGGGTCTCAACTGTTGTTTCCCTAATACTGCCATTCCTTTCCTCCAATGTTGTTTTCATTTCTGTGATTAACAAGTTTATTATTGCTTGCATACTTTTCTTATCTATGGTTACTTCTGGCTGATTAGTAGTTTCTTCTGGGCTCCTGTCTTCATTCATTGGAGTAGCAGTTTTATTTGCTCTTGATCTACCCATTTTTTTCATTTATGTGTTTCTTTTTTTATGTTCTGTTGTTCCTCAGTTCTTGTGTTTTGAGTTCAAGCATTACTGTACTAAATACCTTTATGACAAATGCAATCACCAACCTCAGATATTACAATAGCAACTGAAGCAAGTATTGAAGCAGTTTAATCACTACCAGTTAGTGAATCAATGTTCCATTTCATGAAAAAATAGCAAGCAAGTCCAAGTGAATAAGAAAGAGAAAAGAAAGAAGGGATAGTAAGAATAGACAATTATGTGAATCTACTATCCACTGTATATTCTAGGGGTTGCAAGAGGAGAAAGGGAAGTAGAGCAGAAATACACACATTGAGAGTCTACTCTGAGTCAGATTCCTTCCCCAAAATAGTTCACAAATGAATATCAGTGAATTCAGAAAGACAAAGAAGAAGAAAGGAAGAAATGGAAGACATGATAAGAAAAGAGAAACAAGAGAGAGAAAAGAAAAAAGATAAGAAAAAGAGTTGTAATAAAAGAGCAGTGAAAGGAAATTTTTTTAATTGATTAATTTATTTTTCATTTTATTTTATTTTTTTAATAGCTAGGAGGAGGGAGAAGGGGAGAGTGGGTAGAGAAGGTAGGAGTAGTGAAATAAGTTTCTCTTGTAATGGATAAGACACCCAGTCCCCTAGCAGTGGAAGATACCCTAAGAGTTAGTTCTGGTCAACCTAAAGGAGGGGGGAAAGAGATACACCTTTATATAATATTAATAATAAAATAGAACAGGGTAAAAAACCTGTTCCAGATTGCCTCAAGCCTCCTGAGCTGAGGCAGCTGATTGTTAAGAAAGTAAAACAAACAAAAAAAAACCACATCAGGAATAGACAAGAATATCAAGAATAGATAAGAATAGACAGTTATGCAAATCCACTATCCACTGTATATTCTAGGGGTAGCCAGAGGAGAAAGGGAAGTAGAGCAGAGATACATGCAGAGAGAGTACACTCTGAGTCAGATTTATTCCCCAAAATAATTCCCAAATGTGTATCAATGAATTCAGAAAGTCAAAGGAGGAAGGAAGAAAGGATGACAAGAATGAGAAAAAAAGAAAAAGAGATAGAGAAAAGTAAAAAGATAAGAAAAAGAACAGTAATAAAAGAGCAGTGAAAGGAGAGTTTTAATTAATTAATTAATTATTATTATTTAAATAGCTAAGCTGGGGGGCAGGGGGTAGTGTGGGTACGAGAGGTAGGAAGAGTGAAACAAGTTACTTTAGCAGTGGATAAGACATCCAGTACCCAGCAATGGAAAATACATTAAGAGTTAATTCTGGTCAACCTGAAGGAGAGGGGGAAAGGGATATGTGTTTATCTAGTATTGATAATAAAATAGAACAGAGTAAAAAACCTGTCCTGTCTTCAACTTGGATGGCTCCAGATTGCCTCAGGGCCCCTGAGTAGAGGCAGCTGATTGTTGAGAAAATAAAGCAAAAAAAAAAAAAAAAAAAAAAAAAAAAAAAAAAAAAAACCTCTGTCAGTCTTTCCCTGTGTGAGTAAGGCTCTGCTTGGTGGAATATTTGTAGCTGGAATTGGCCACTTAGAAAGAAGAAAGGCCAAGGTTTTCAGAAAGGAATAGAGTTGGACTTGGAATGACCCCCTGGTGGGGCAGGAATCTTGGTAAAGAAAGAAGTTCAGCAGGGGAGCCTGCTAGGAGTAGATCTCTGGCCCCCAGGGACTGGTTATGGGGGGTGGAGGGGTTCAGGGGTGCGCTTAGGGAATAATAATTTAAAAATTTTTTTTCCTTTCTTTTTACTCTATTTTCTAACCCAAATTGAGTTATAGTCACCTCCTTGGTGTCACCTCTAGGACCCCTTATTGACTTATCCTGCTAAAGGCAAAAAATCCTACCATTTCCAGTAGATGTTGTCGGAGCTCAAGCCACTAGCAGCTTCTCAGTCTGCCATCTTCCAAGAATCTTCCTAGAAGATGCTTTTAAAAATAATTTTAATATTTGCATATTCATTTATGCTGTCTTTGTGGCTATGCATATCATCAATCCTTGTTATTATTCAATGTGGACTTGAGAAGAATATGTATTCATTTCCTTTGGGATGGAATATTCTGTATATATCTGTTATGTCCACTTCATCTATGGTCTCATTTAAGATCACTATTTTCTATTGATTTTTTATCCAGATGATTTGTCTCTTGCTATTAATGGTGTGTTAAGATCTTCAGCTATTATTGTGTTGCTGTCAATGTCTCCCTTAAGTTCAGTACATATTTGTTTTATATATTTATGTGCATTTGGGTTTGGGGAATATATATTTATTATGGTTATTTCTTCTTTTTGTATTCATCCTTTGACCATTATGTAATGTCCCTCTTTATTTCTACTTACTTTATTTATCAGAAAGTGTATTTTACCTAAGAACAAAATAACTGTTTCTGTTCTTTTCCTGAAATAATAGCTTGGAACATCTTGCTCCAGCCTCTTACATTAAGCTTCTGTTTGTCTTTTTTTTGTATGTGTGTTTTCTGAAGACATAATGGATAGATCTTGTCCTTTAATCTATTTAGCTACTGTAAATATTTTGACAGGTGAATTTAGGCCTGTCACATTTAGGGCGATTATTGATATATTATGTCATTTTTCTTATGTCCATCCTGATTTTTGTTGTGAGTTTGTTTATTCTTTGCTCATTTGTTTCTGTTTGTCATTTTGTGTGGATTGGTTTCTGTATTGAGCTTCTCACTGATTTCTCTTGCACTTTCTGTAAGTCTCTGTTCTTTGTTTTGTATTGTGGTTAACATCAGTGTAATAATTAACCTTATCTACCTAAAAAGTCTTTTTTAAATTGTTCTGGATTAACCAATATTTGATAGAACCCCTTTGTCCATTAATTTCTTCCTCTTTCCTCTTTTATTGTTCTTTACTTTAAAAAAATTTTTTTTTGTTTTGTTTAAATTGTGTTCTTACAGTCTACTGATGTTCACCATGCTCAGAACATGTATTCCTTTGCTTTATTTTTTCTTGTGGGACTCCTTTTAGTAATTCTTATAAAGTATAGTTGATGATAGCAAATTACTTTAACTTTTGCATATTTGAGAAGACATTTATTTCTCCCTCACATCTGAAAAATAATTTTGCAGGATAGATATAAAATACATGGTTTTCTATTTTAGTACTTTAAATATATCATTACACTCTTTCCTTTCTTCTAGGTTTGTGAAGAGAAGTCTGATGAAGGTCTGATAACTACATTTGCATGTACCTCCTTTCTTTTCCTTAGCAACCTGGACATTTTTTTTTCTTATCATTGAGTTTTGAGAGAAGAAGAGAGAAAAATAGACACCTGCATCACTGATTTGTTGCTCCTGAAGTTTATCCCTGCAGATTGGAACCAGAGACTTGAACCCAGGTCCTTAAGTATGGTAATTTGTGCTCTCTACCAAGTGCACCACTGCCCAGCTTCTCCTTCTGGAATTCTGATAAATATGTACTACTTTTACATGCCTATCTTAACTTCTTTTTTTGTGTCATAATTCTTTTTATATTTTTTTTCCCTATGGACTTTGGAGAGCTTCTTCATACTTGACTTTCCAGGTCATTAACTTTTTCAGCTATGTACTGTTAGTCTCCTTCTAGATGTACTTATTGAATTTTATTTACTTTCTTACTATTGTTGTTTTAGATTAAAGAATAAGTCCAGCTCCAATTACAACATTTTGGACAGAAGTTCAAGTTCCTCCTTCTAAGTTTTTGCTAACAGTTCCTCTTTGTTGTTGTTGTTCATCCTCTTTTTTTTTTTTTTTCTAGTTTAGTGTTTCCTTCTTTATCACTCTCTTTTCCCGGTATACATGATGTGTTTTCCCTTTGTACATCATCAGCATATAATGCCTTGTTGTCTGGAACAGATCCCCTCAATTCTTCAAGATTACCAAGTCCTTTTCTGCTATCATTTCTTGCTGGTTTTCACTCATGGGCTTACTTTCGTCCTTTATTATTGTTATCCTGAAGATACTACTTGAAATATAACTTATAGAAACAACTTGAGGTTTATAGTGAAGATATTTTTTCTGGGAAAGATTAGTATTTTATTTATTTGTATTATTTATTCATTTATTTGCCTGGAAATCAGATCCTCAGTAAATCAGGTTGAAGGTTAGATCTTGGCAGTGATGTGTGTTGTATATTCCACTTCTGAATCACCTTCATTCTGGGAAATAGCATTTAGAATATTTGTTCATTATTGACCTATCCTTTTAAATTTGCTATTTTTTCTTTTCTCTCATAGACAATTAAAACAACTGTTTTATCAAATCCCTCATTTGAAATGCCCTCAGGAATAAAAATCTGGAGCACACTTTTTACTATTCTATTATCCTCTTTTTATATAATTCCTTCTTTTTTCATATATTCAAAGCTTCTAAGATATATATATATATATATATATATATATATCCATATTATCATTTATTTTCAAGTAGGTTCCAGAAGAAGATAGATTTGATTTATCTCATATCCTATTATTTGGTGTAGAAAGTCACAAATTTTTTTCTTTTATCAAGGAATGAATTTTTTTTGTTAAGGTTCAAGAAGTTTTGATGTAGACAAGAGTTTAATAACCAAAATATATAAAGAGCTTGCCAAACTCAACAACAAGAAAACAAATAACCCCATCCAAAAATGGGGAGAGGACATGAACAGAATGTTTACCACAGAAGAACTCCAAAAGGCTAAGAAACACATGAAAAAATGTTCCAAGCCTCTGATTGTCAGAGAAATGAAAATAAAGACAACAATAAGATACCACTTCTTTCCTGTGAGAATATCATACATCAGAAAAGGTAGCAGCAACAAATGCTAGAGAGGTTGTGGGGTCAAAGGAACCCTCCTGCACTGCTGGTGGGAATGTCAGTTGGTCCAACCTCTGTGGAGAATAGTCTGGAGAACTTTCTGAAGGCTAGAAATGGACCTACCCTATGACCCTGAAATTTCTCTCCTAGGGATTTATTCTGAGGAACCCAACACACCCAACCAAAAAGATCTATGTACACATATGTTCTTGGCAGCACAATTTGTAATAGCCAAAGCCTGGGAGAAAACCAGGTGTTTAACAATAGATGAGTGGCTGAGCAAGTTGTGGTGTATATATACAACGGAATACTACTCAGCTATAACAAATAGTGACTTCACTGTTTTCAGCCGATCTTGGATGGACCTTGAAAAATTCATGTTATGTGAAATAAGTCAGAAACAGAAGGATGAATATGGGATGATCTCACTCTCAGGCAGAAGTTGAAAAACAAGATCAGAAGAGAAAACCCAAGTAGAACCTGAACTGGAATTGGCATGTTGCATCAAAGTAAAAGACTCTGGGTTGGGTGTGGGGGAGAATACAGGTCCAAAAAGGATGACAGAGGACCTAGTGGGAGTTGTATTCTTATGTAGAAAACTGAGAAATGTGATGCATGTACAAACTATTGTATTTACTGTTGAATGTAAAGCATTAATTTCCCAATAAAGAAATTAAAAAAAGAAGAAGTTTTGATGGTAATATTTTTAATCTGACTGACAAATTGAGTAATTATGCTAATTAGTTTTCATTCTGCTAACATCCATAAACATTATGCATTCAAGTCTAATTAGAAATTATGCAGACTATTTACTTGTGCCAAAAGATAACAAATTGTTCATTAGGAATTACTTTAAAATTATACCAAGAATATGAGAGGAATGTTTACTGAAATTTGAAAATAAATTAGTATATTATAAAGAAAGAAATTGAGTCAAAATCACTACAACCATAGGATAGTTTAAAACTTACTCTGATAATTTAACATTTATTGGCCATGCCCCCACACAGCTACGAATACTGATATATAAACTCTTCAGCGACCAATCTCTTGGGTTTACTTAAAAAGATTATAAGGAGAAATCTAATTGATTTGCAGCTCTTTTATTTTTTATTTAGTAAAATGTAAGCTAAGCAGATACTTTTTTTTTTTTTATGATTCTAGTGGTCATTTTGTGGATGACTTCAAGGGCTCCTAGGTTCCTGTTCTCTAAATGTCTAGGTAATATTGACGGTTATATTATTTTGATATGACAAGTAAGTCAAATTTTTTTCAGTCTCCTGAGCAATCAAGACAGGTTTCTCCCTTTCTATCTCCTCCTTTCCTATGACTTTCTCTTTATCAAATAAATAAATTTTAAATATATTGATTCAAGCAAAAACCAATAAGCTCCTTCTTAATAGTTTCCTTTTAGAAAAGATATATATGTAGATATTTATATAATACCTGTATACTTTACATAATGTGTGCATAATGTATGCATTATATTATATATATGCATATATCTATATATGTGGAATCTAAGAGCTTTTCCTTTTTTGTGCCACATATTTCCATTTTTTCTGTTTGCTAATGTTCATATTTTCCCATCAATTTGTTTTATTCCATCCTTCCTTCATTACTTTTATTTGAATTTTCATATAACCAGATCATACCCACCATTTGAGAAACTAAACTATGAAGAATCAAAATAAAGTGAGGTTGACATTTAATTCTAAAGTGAGATCATACACAGAACAAAGGGGTTTCATAGTAAAGCAAGTAATTCTAAAATTTGTTATCTCTTGGAGCATTTTGATGTATAGAAAATACAGCAACCCATGTATTAGAAAAACAGCAGGCCTGTCCACAGACTTTTCAAGGTAAATTATTTGATTTTTTTTCCTGAACAATATCCAGATCAGAGTCTCAGATGAAGGAAATGAACAGTTGCAATATTTATTGTCATTTAATAGAGGCAGAATTACTTTCCATGACAGATATCCCCTTCACTTTACTCATAGATAAGAAAGGTCAGTTGAAATTAAACATACATTTGGTGGTTTAAAACAGGTAAATAATGAGATTTTCTTAAGATGGCGCTTGATAATGAATTGCAGTTCTTTCATGTGGATAAACCAAAAAGATGACAATATCCAGAAGACAGTAAAGGAGAACATTAATTTCAAGTTTACTAGAGACAGCACCAGCCTCAGAGAGTTTAATTTTTTTCCATGACACTTAACTGAGAGATAGGTGGGAGCAAATTTGGTAAATTTAATAGCCATTAAATTACACTTACAATCTTTGGAGACTACTGTGCAATGGCAAATTCTGCTCATTTAGCTGGAAAAGTGATTTTAACACCTTTGAGAGATTTGGAAAACAAAAGCCAAATATTTTCATAAAAAAAAGGTATTTCAGAGAGACGGGCGATAGCGGAGCTTAAGTGCATGTGGCGCTAAGTGCAAAGACCAGTGTAAGGACCCTGGTTGGAGCCCCCAGGTCCCTACCTGCAGGGGAGTCACTTCACAAGCGGTCTGCAGGTGTCTCTCTTTCTCTCTCATCTTTGTCTTCCCCTGCTCTCTCTATTTCTCTCTGTCCTATCCAACAACGATGACAACAATAACTACAACAAGGGTAACAAAAGAGAATAAATAAATACATAAATAAATAAATATTTAATAAAAAAGATATTTCAGACATAGAACTATGAAGAAAAACAAGCAAAACCTCAGAAGTTCTCTTCCTCATTCTCTTTAAAGAGAATGAGGAAGGCTCCTTGCTGTCTTAGAGTTTAAGAAGGCAATAGATAATTATTATTATAACCAAGTTATTTGGGATCTTGGTTTACTTTGAAAATGTCATGGTTAGGATTTACTGTACTGTACAAGACCTCACCATGATTTATGTCATTTAATGCTCTTTACAACTAACTATATCTTAGATACTAACAGAGCCAGTTGCATCTGATCTCTCTAGTCTAAGAAAAAGCCCTCTGGTCTAAAAAAAAAGCTATTATTAGAAATGCACTAACAACTTAAGCCCAGTGTCAGAATTCAATTACATTTTTGAAACATTAACTGCTTAAACTAAATTAATATATACTCAGAACAGAAATCCATGCATTTAAAAAGCTCATGACATTTGATATTGCATCTGCTGGCCTTAACCAAATCAATGCAACCACTGCCACCTCATCATGTTTCACTTATGACTATATCCAGAGACACCAGGCTTGAGATGTCAACCCTCCAGCTCCAATATTATACTGAGACCTTTCCTAACTCATAGGATTCCCTAGTTCTGTTTCAAATGGCACATTGCCTAACAAAGTTACAGACCTAGATATAGATCAGGGTACATGCATACATGTATCCATAAATTAAGTGAAAATATATACCTTAAAGTAAAAGTGTGCAATAGTCTGCATTGAATAGACAAACTCAATAAGTGCAGCAAGCAAGTAGAAAGACTACCATATTCCCTGTGAAAATTAAAAAAGCAAGACTATCATTTCTGAAAAGGAATGTTTCTAATTTGTCACCTCTGAGAATGATATTTGCTAATGTGTTGAATTTTTATCAGATTAAGGAAATTCCTATTTTAATTTATAATACATATTTTAAAAATCATGAAAAGATTTTTTAATTTTATCAAACATTTTCTGAAAAATTACTTTGTAAACTTTTAAAAAAATGTTAGTAACTTAATACTAATTTACAAAACTATAAGATAACAGGGGTATAATTCCACACTTTTCCCACCACCAGAGTTCTATATCCTTATTCCCTCCATTGGAAACAACAGTAGTTCTCCCAGCATTGCAGATAAGTGTAGATTATTCTTTTTGTAACTGTCTACACACACACACACACACACACACACACACACACACACACACACACACACACATTTGCCCATTTTTTCCTATAGCTCTGCCTTTTCTTCATTTCTAAGAAATACCTACACTTATTACTACTTTTGAATTTTTTTTCTTTTTTATCTGGGTCCCAATGGTCATGTTCCCCCTATCATGTCTCCCCCTCTGGGAGTATGGAGAAAAATTCTATTTAGGGTGCAGAAGGTGGGATTTCTGGCTTCTGTTAATTGCTTCTCACTGGACCTGAGCATTGGCAAGTCTATCCATACTTACAGCCTATCATTTTTACATTTCTATCTTTCGCTTGTGGGGCAGGGCTCTGGACAGAGGTGGAGCTCCAAGACACACTGGTGAAGTTGTCTGTCCAGGTAAGTCAGGATGGCTTCATGACAGTATTTGTAACTTTGTGGATGGAAGGTGGTAAGGCATAAATCAGGACAAAATGATAACGAACAGGAAACAAAAAGTAGTAATAAAATGATGATAATAGGGGACTTAGGGTGGAAGGAAGCTAGGAAGTCTATTTTGCAAATGTTCTTAAGGGACCATGGCTTTCACAGTTTTTGCCTACAGGTTCCTGGAATTTTATGAAATATTTTCCACCTTTTATCTACAAATATGTCAAAAGGCAGAATTTTTTAACATTAAGCCATTTTCCATCTTTTTGAATAAATCATAGCAGAAACTTTTGACACTCAAGAATGAAAATAATGGGAAGATCTTTTACCTATTAAAATTTGCTTCTTAGTCTATCTTATATGTCCAATAATAGTGGTATGAAGGAAATAGAGACCCAGCAGAGCTCAAGATATTTATTAAAATAATTTTTATTTCTTATTAACAGTTCGTTACAAGACTTTAAGATTACAATGTATAGTTCCACATTGCACCCACCACCAAAGTTCCATACCCCACCTTCCCACCTCCCAGAGATAACCACTATAGTTCTCACAAGTATTAAAAACAGTTCACTTGCTTTGCTTCTGTTTTGTTTGAATTTTTTCTTGCCAAGTACATGTAAATTAGATATGTTAATTTACATATGAGGAAAACCATCTGGTAGTTGTCTTTCATCTCTTATTTTGCTAAGCATAGTCAATTCTAGTTCAATCTGTTTTGTCTCAATGGGCACAATACCATTTTTCTGACTGCAGAGTAATATTCCATGGACTATATATCCCATAAATTCTTCTTTTTTTTTCAGCTCCATAGTTCAATCTTTTATTTTGGAGAGGGAGCATGTGAGTGTGAGTGGAGATCACTGCTCCAACATCTACACAGGTCTTCTAATTGTTCTCATTTGGTATAGAGATAAACCTTAAACCTCACATATGCTGCTCTACAGCTGAACCACCACCTCAGCTCTGCTATGTAAACACACACACACACACACACACACACACACACACACACACACACACACACACTTTTCTTGATCTTAGTGTATAACAAATAAAAAGTATTATTATGATAAAGGGAGAAGAAAAATAATTTTGCTTCCACAGCAAGGTAATTTCTTGACGTTCAAGTGAACCTATCAAGTTCCCCTTAGATTTTAATCTCGAAAAGCTCCACTCATATTGAGAATTAAAAAGGTTGCAGTACTCATAGTTCAAGAAAGAGGCAGCGGTTCTGCAGACATTTAAAGAAAATACTCGGGAGTAGGGCTGTAGTACAGCGGGCTAAGCGCAGGTGGCGCAAAGCACAAAGACCGGCATAAGGATCCCGGTTCGAACCCCGGCTCCCCACCTGCAGGGGAGTTGCTTCACAGGCGGTGAAGCAGGTCTGCAGGTGTCTATCTTCCTCTCCTCCTCTCTGTCTTCCCCTCCCTCTCTCCATTTCTCTCTGTCCTATCCAACAACAACAACAACAATAATAACTACAACAATAAAACAACAAGGGCAACAAAAGGGAAAAAAATAAATAAAATAAATATAAAAAAAAAGTTAAAAAAAAAAAGAAAATACTCAAGATACTCAGATGGAATGAAATGACATACTGTGCACTCAGATTTACTGTGCTAAATGATTTAACATTTAAAAAAATGTGAATAAATATACACACAACAGGCTTCTGTGAACATTTTCCTCCTGGTGCAGATACATTGAGTGTTGGACTGGTCCTGAGCAGCATCATTCTAAGGTGCTCATAAGCACTATTTCCGTTTTGCTTCGTTTCTTCCTTTGTTGCTATTTATTTCAACAGGAAGTCCTGGTGGCTGTTTAACAAAAGATGTCTTTCGTTAGTGCTCAGGTGGCTCCAGCTCACCACAATCACAATCACAAGCTACCATCCATCTTACTCTGATACAATGGGACTTCTCTGACTCATGGAGGATGTTTGGGGCCCATGGACATTGGCTCAGGCTCCAGCTCTGGCTGTGCTGGCAGCAGTGGTGCCTATGAGGCTCTCACTTTGCCGCAGTTGCTGTCATCCATAAATTCTTTGAAAAAAACCCCAAAACTCTATTAATTAATTAATTTGTTTGTTTATTCAATTTGATAGAATGGAGAAACTGAAAGGGAAAGGGGATGGAGAGAGATAGAGAAAAAGAGACCTTCAGCACTGCTCCACCACTCATGAAACTTTCCCCTACAGGAGGAGACTGGAGGCTTGAACCCAGATCCTTGTACATGATAACACATACACTTAACCAGGCGAGCCACCACCTGATCCTTATGCCATAATTTCTTTAGCTAGTCATCTGTTGATGGGCATTTAGCTGATCCCACTTGGCTATTTTGAATAATGCAGCTATGAACATAGGGGTGCATGTCTCTTCTAAGTAGTGTTTGAGTTCCCACTGGATAAATGCCTAAGAGTTGTATTGCTGGTTCATATAGTAATTCCATTTTTGTTTCAGGGCTGTCAATACAGTCTTCCAAAGGGGCTGTACTAGTTTGCATTCCCACCAGCAGTGAAACAGAGTTCCCTTTTCTCCATAAGCTTGGCAACACCTGTCATTTCCTGATTTGTTGATGTAAGCCATTCTTTCAGTTGTGAGTTGTTATCTCAGTGTAGTTTTAATTTCCATCTTCTAACAGTAATGTGAGTGTGTGCACGTAAATACATACATTAATGTGTGTGAATGTTTTTTTCTACTCACAGACTTGTTTTTTTGTGAATCCAAGAGTTTTGTCATAGTCTCTCTTCACTTCACTATGCAAATAAATACAAAATTGTCTGCTAATAAGACTATGAAAAAAAGAGACAAATTGACATATTTCCTCTTTGTACGGCAATGTCTTTTAACTTAAATATTTTAACTTATAAAATATTTTTAACGTAAGATTTTATTAATTTTATTAATCTATTTATAAAGAAATAATTATTTTTTAATTTACTTCTAAAGAAGCTAGAATACTGCTCTGGCATGTGCAGAGTTGGGATAAAAGCTGGGGACTCATGAATGCTGATCTTGTGCTCCACCACCGAACCATCTCTATGGTCACTGGCTGGCATTTAAAAAAAATAAATGTTTAATAAACTATCTAGCTGCTTTATCAAATGATTGCTATACAGACTTCCAAAATAAACTAAAATTAATCAATGGATTAATCTATTCTTTGATACATCTATAAAGCTTGAACTATACAATGTACAAATACTACATAAAATCCATTTATGTCTTGAGCATTTTATATATTTCTGAAAGAAAAAAAAATTTATAACCATGTATTCAGTTACTTTAAAAATATCTGGGTCCCCAGAGCCCCACCCTACTAGGGAAAGAGAGAGGCAGCCTGGGAGTATGTATCGACCAGTCAACGCCCATGTTCAGCAGGGAAGCAATTACAGAAGCCAGACCTTCCACCTTCTGCACCCAAAATGACTTTGGGTCCATACTCCCAGAGGGATAAAGAATAGGAAAGCTATCAAGGGAGGGGATGGGATACAGAGATCTGGTGGTGGGAATTGTGTGGAGTTGCACCCCTCTTATTCTATGGTTTTGTTAATGTCTCTTTTTTTTTTTTTAAGACAATTTTTTAAAAATATTTATTTTATTTATTTATTCTCCTTTTGTTGCCCTTGTTGTTTTATTGTTGTAGTTATTATTGTTGTTGTCATTGTTGGATAGGACAGAGAGAAATGGAGAGAGGAGGGGAAGACAGAGAGGAGGAGAGAAAGATAGACACCTGCACACCTGCTTCACCGCCTGTGAAGCAACTCCCCTGCAAGTGGGGAGCCGGGGTTCGAACCGGGATCCTTATGCCGGTCCTTGTGCTTTGCGCCACCTGCGCTTAACCCGCTGCGCTACAGCCCGACTCCCTAATGTCTCTTTTTTTAAGTAAATAAAAAAAAAGAAAAGAAAAAATCTGGGTCCCTTGAATGCCCCAAGAATTTTATTGGGTATCTGGTATAAACACCATTATCATTTTGTAAGGAGTATAAATCAAGGAGAATAATGAGTACACAAGATACAGAGTGTGAATTCAATAACTTTGTAGACACTGAGTGGACTTCTGGAACTACATAACAAAGTTACAACTTTCCATTCTCATTCATATTTACAGAAGAGACTTCTTTTCAAATGGTTATTACTTTAAATATTAAAGAAGAAAGAAGACAAAAAATTACCCCAGAGCATATTCAAATGATACAATGATTTTGTAAATTTCATATGATTATGTATATATGTTAATATTTATATTAATTATAACTTTTGTTATGATCTTACTCTCAGAATTTTTAGGGCACATTTAAAATATTTGTATTTAATTTCTTTGTCCAAAATCATATTTGTGATTCAGAATATCTTAGTTTTTAGACTTAGTAACTTTATTTTGTACAGTGATTATTTCCTCTATGTACTTCTGGTACATTGCTTTATATTTAATAGTGTTTAATTTAGATTTTAGGAAATTAGAATACTTAAAAGCAAAATAATTTACTTAAATAACCAGAAAGTGTTATTTAATGTCATAAAATGTAGTTTTAATAAGTAATTTAAGCAACTGGCAAAGAAAACTAAATATCCAATGCCCCTCTCAACAAAGATGAATTTCATTCTTGAAAAACATTTTGTAAGAACATTAGGCTAGAAAATATTTCCAAGGAACCTTTAAAGTTAATAGCAATGTATCCAAGTCTTTATGTGTTTATTTAATTTGCATAATGCTTTTCTTCTGCTAACCTTGATTCACCAAAGCATGAATTGCTACTGATAGAGGAGAAATTAGGTAGCCTCATCTTGCTCAATGTCTAAAGGCCAGATTTCTAGTTAATGTGAAAAACAGCAGGGGTAAAACAAGGGAACCATAAAACTGCTCTTGCATCAAATGGAGACTATGTGGTATCATAGCCAACTCAAAACTGATGCATGTATCAGGGGGTTGTATTTTTATGTCTGTCACTAAAATGATCCTGAGACAATTTGTATGTGTGTGCTTAATATAACCAACATTTCCTCCTTCCTTCTTTTCTTCCATCTTTACCTCTCTTTCACTATTATTTCCTCATTATTTCCTCTCTACCCTCTTTCCCTCCCTTCCTCCATCTCTCTTTTTAATTTTTTTCCTCTCCCCTCCTTCCCAACCCCTTCCCTCCCCTCCCCTCTTCTTCTCCCACTGTGTCTTTCTCCTTTCTGTAAGAAACCAGTCTTCTGATTCCACAAGTGCCCCTTCCCCCCCCCAAAATTTGAATTAACTTTATTTCTCCTACAGTCAAGGACTTCTCTAGATTAAATTTTGAAGTAATATAAAAGCAAAACCAAAAACCACATGATTATCTCAATAGATGAAAAGAAATCCTTTGACAAAATCCAACACCCATTCATGCTCAAAATGCTACAAAAAATGGGAATAGATGGGAAATTCCTCAAGATAGTGGAGTCAATATATAGCAAAACTAAAGCCAACACCATACTCAATGGACAGAAGCTGAAAGCAATCCTGACCAGGTCAGGGAGTAGACAGGGCTGTTCATTATCACCTTTATTCTTCAACATAGTATTGGAAGTTCTTGCCATAGCAATCAAGCAAGAGAAAGAAATCAAAGGGATACAGATTGGAAGAGAAGAAGTCAAGCTCAAACTATTAGCAGATGATATGATAGTATACATAGAAAAACCTAGAGAATCCAGCAGAAAAACTAATGGAAGTTATTAGGCAATATAGCAAGGTGTCAGGTTACAAAATCAATGTACAAAAATCAGTGTCACTGCTTTATGCAAACACTAAATCTGGAGAAGAGGCTATCCAAAAATCATTCCCATTCACTGTTGCAGAAAAAACAAAATACCTAGGAATAAAGCTGACCAAAGAAGTGAAAGACTTGTATATTGAAAATTATGCATCACTATTCAAGGAAATAGAAAATGATACCAAGAAATGGAAAGACATACTATGCTCATGGATCGGAAGAATTAATATCATCAAAATGAATATTATCCCCAGAGCCATATACAAATTTAATGTGATACCAATCAAAGTTTCACCAAGCTTCTTTAAGAGAACAGAATAAAAACTACAGTCATTTACCTGGAACCAGAAAACACCTAGAATTGCCAAAACAATCCTGAGGAAAAGAGGCAGAAATGGAGGCACCACACTCCCAGATCTCAAGCTATATTATAAGGTCATCATCATCAAAACAACCTGATACTAGAACAAAAATAGGCACACAGACTAGTGGAACAGAATTGAAAGCCCAGAACTAAACCCCCACACCTATGGATATCTAATGTTTGATAAATGGACCCAAAGTATTAAATGGAAGAAGGAGGCTCTCTTCAATAAATGGTGCTGGGGAAACTGGATTGAAATATGCAGAAGGATGAAATTGAACCAATTTATCTCACCAGAAACAAAAATTAACTCCAAATGGATCATGGACATAGATGTTAGACCAGAAACTATGAAATACTTAGAGGAAAACATTGGTTGAATACTTTCCCACCTAAACCTCAAGGACATCTTTGATGATACCAACCATATTGCAAGGAAGACTAAAGCAGAAACAAATCAATGGGACTACATCAAATTGAAAAGCTTCTGCACAGCCAAAGAAACTATCACACAAACAAGGAGACCCCTCACAGAATGGGAGATCTTCACATGCCATACATCAAACAAGAGACTAATCACCAAAATATACAAAGAGCTCAGCAAACTTAGCACCAAAAAAGCAAATGACCCCATCCAAAAATGGGCAGAGGAGATGAACAGAACATTCACTATAGAAGAGATCCAAAAGGCTAACAAACACATGAAAATTGCTCCAGGTTGCTGATTGTCAGAGAAATGCAAATAAAGACAACATTGAGATACCACCTCAGCCCTGTGAAAATGGCCTACATCAAAAAGGACAGCATAGCAACAAATGCTGAAGAGGCTATGGGGACAGAGGAACCCTTCTGCACTGCTGGTGGGAATGTAAATTGGTCCAGCCTCTGTGGAGAGCAGTCTGGAGAACTCTCACAAGGCTAGACATAGACCATCCATATGACTCATTAATTACTCTCCTAGGGATATACCCCAAGGACTCCATAACACACAACCAAAAAGATATGTGTACATCTACTTTCATAGCAGCACAATTTGTAATAGCCAAAACCTGGGAGCAACCCAGGTGCCCAAAATAGATGTGTCGCTGAGAAATCTGTGGTATATATACACAATGGAATACTATGCAGCTATTTAGAACAATGAACCCACCTTCTCTGACCCATGTTGTATAGAGCTTGAAAGATTTATGTTAAGTGAGCTAAGTTAAAAAGACAAAGACATAATGGGATGATCCCACTTATAAACAGAAGTTGAGAAAGAAGGACAGAAAGGGAAATTCAAAGCAGGATTTGACTGGATTTGGAGAAGTACACCAAAGTAGAAACTCTGGGTTAAGGGTGAGTGTGGATGTTTGGCTTCATGGGGTGGGGCAAGGATAGGATGGGACACAGTCTTTTGGTGGTGGGAACAGTGTTTATGTAAACTCCTATCAATTTATAGTTATATAAATCAGTATTTAATTAATATGAGAGAGGAAAATTGATTGAATATCTCAGACTTTTTAATGCAAAGACCATAGGCTGAGTTTTTGATATGTTGACTCTCTTAAAAGCTTAGAACAGGGAGAACAAAAACAAATGGCAGCACAGCTATACACAAATAATGTCAAAAAACATAAATTATGGTGATATTGTGTATGATACAGCAAATCCTAACAAAGGGATATTTCAAAGTTAACCCAATTACCAAATAATGTGATAAATATCTATTGTCTTCTTAAACCCTAAGACAGTAGGAATCTCCTGTTTCCTCTATAGAGCCTATATTTCCCCCAGTCCTGGAACCTCAAGTGAGTCCTGGGACTCACTTTCCTGCATGCTTCTCTCAGTTCACACCAAATGATGTTGCATCTGCTGATCCCAACCTAATCGACGCAACAAATACCACCTCAACATGCTTCACTTCAGACTGTGTCCAGAGACGTCAGGTGTGGAATGTCAACCCTTCAGCCTCATTACTCAGGTGAGACCTATCCTTTCATAGTATTCTCTAATTCCATTCCAGGTGGGTCACTTCCTAACAAAGTCCAAAAACCTACGTATAGCCCAGGTCTTGTGAGATAGAGCATATGTTCACACGTATCCATAAACTAGGGCAAAATATATACCTGAAAGCAAAAGTACACAATAGTCTGCAGTGAGTCAGTATAAAGTTCATAATGAAATAGTGTCTACTTAGACTTAGATACCCTCCTCACCTACTTCTTATACAGTTTTCTTATTCCTTCCAAAGCTACCCTCATCAAAGCAAGGACTGTATAAGCTGAATAAGGGCAAGAGACTGGCATACTTTAGCGATGACTCTTTAGTCACTATGAGGCCACCCCACCAGCTGGTGCCCTATTCAGAGAGTCCTGAGATTCCCAAACAGATATGATGAGCTTAGACCTCGAAGAAATCCCTGTTTGAAATCTCCATTGTTATGGGTCATCTCTATCAGGAGCAACACAATAGATACCTTTGTGGGTCCTCCATAGGAACTTGCCTCAACTTGGATCAACAGCAGTTGAGAATATTCCATTCTCTGAAGGGAGGCTGGACAACATACTCTCTGCTCCACCTGAAGAAGATGGGTCCTGATACTGGGGCAGATTGGAATGTTCCTACTCATGACAACAGAATGTGAGGTTGGATCTATGGGGATGCAGTGGTCACATAGGCTCCTAAACTGAATATGGGCACCAGATCATATCAAATTTATGAGGTTTACAGTCAACAATATTTATACACCTTTCCCATATTAGGGAGCTACTGTCTTCCCTGATCCATCTTTCTGGTCTTTCTGCCAGCCATGATGCCATCTCCCCAGACAATAACTTGGATCCACCTGCATATCAGATTTTAGGCTCATGGGAAAGAAAACAAACAAAAAACTATTACAGCCACAGGTCCTTTGGAATATAACTAAAATATGCTGCTAGATATCTATAAAATGGAGACCCTCCCCCAACTCATCATTGGCCTTTAGGTTCATGATTAGTCAACAATATTTTTGGCTTTATATGTTAACTCTCTTTTCAGCTACCAGGTTCCAGATGCTACCATGATGCCAACAATACTTCCCTGGACAGACAACCCCACTAATGTGTCTTGGAGCTCCATTCCCCAGAGCCCCACCTCACTAGGGAAAGAGAGAGGCTGGCCGGGAGTATGGATTGACTTGTCAGTGCTCATGTTCAGTGGGAAAGCAACTACAGAAACCAGATCTTCCACCTTCTGCATTCCACAATGATCTTGGGTCCATACTATCAGAAGGTTATAGAATAGGAAAGCTATCAAGGGAGGGGATGGGATACAGAGTTCTTGTGGTGAGAATTGTGTGGAGTTGTACCACTCTTTTCCTATGGTATTAGCAGTGTTTCCTTTTTATAAATGCATAAAAAATTATCTAAAACCAGGGACAAGAAAACATATTGTAGGCTGCCATGGAAAGAAGAAAGTCACATACAAAGGCAGAGCCATTAGGCTTTCATCATATGTCTCATTACAAAACCATAGAAGCAAAGAGGTAGTGGATAGAATACTCAAATTATTAAAAAAAATTGTCATCCACAAATTCTGTATTTTTCTAATAATTTGCCTTACATATATGAGGGAAAAATAAAAATCTTTGTAAATATTCAGAAACTGAAGGGATTTGCCACTGCCAAATTTGCCTTGCAAGAATTACTGATAGGTGTTGCACATGAAAAGAAGAAGCAAAGGAATTCTAACTTTTAAAGAGATGATCAGTATTAGAATAGAACCAGGAACACAACAATAGGGAAAACCACACATAGGAAAGCAGAGAGAAAAACAGTCAATATGGCACAGTCCAATGTTGATGAACCAAGGCCTACTTAAAAAAAGACTCCTATGGATATTGTAAGTTAGACACTATTTGTAATTGCAAAACAAAGTATAGCACAAAGACAAACAAGAAACATACATTAGGCAAGATCATTACAGAAAAAACCATCTACTGGAGCTTGAAGAAATCATGTTAAGTGAAAAAAGTCAGAAACACAAGGATGAATATGGGATGATCTCGCTCACAGGCAGAAGTTGAAAAACAAGATCAGAAGAGAAAACACAAATAGAACATGAACTGGAATTGGTGTATTGCACCAAAGTAAAAGACTCTGGGTTGGGTGTGGGGGAGAATACAGGTCCAAAAAGGAAGAGAGAGGACCTAGTGGGGGTTGTATTATTATGTGGAAAAATAAGAAATGTCATACATGTACAAACTATTGTATTTACTATCAAATGTAAAATATTAATATACCAATAAAGGAAAAAAAAGAAAACCACATGAAACAACAAGTAAATAGGAAAAGAGTAAACAGGAACATAAAACAACCTAAAGGGGAAAAAATAAACAGAATGGATATAGGCAAACCACATCTACCAACAGTCACCCTAAATGTGAATGACTTAAATTCACCAGTCAAAAGATTCAGAGTGACTGAATGGATTAAAAAGCAAGACCTATCTATCTATTCTATGTCTCCAAGAAATGCACATCCAAAAGAAATACAAACAGAAGCTCTAGATGACAAAGTGGAACAAGATATTCCAAACCAATAATACAAACAAAAGGACAAAAATAGGTATTCAAATGCAGATAAATTAGACTTTCATGAAAAGGTGAAAAGTGATAGACATGGATACGACATACTCATCAGAGGATCAGTCCAATAGGAAGATATAACTATCATCAATATATATGCTCCCAATATGCATGCACCAAATATATAAAAAAGGTTACTTACTGACTTTAAGGAGGCATTAAGGGAGACTTTAAAGGAGACATTGCCAGTAGCACAGTATTAACTGGAGACATCAACACATCACTTACAGCAAAAGACAGATCATCAAAACAAAAAAGACACAGCAAGGAAATAAAGGCCTTCAATGAAGTCATAGATGAATTTAATAAATATATTCAGAACCTTTCATCCCCACCCTCCAAAGAACATATTTTTGTCAAATGCACATGGAGTATTATTAAGGACCATCCATGTGTTGGGACACAAAGACAGCCTTAATAAATATGTGACTATTGAAATAATAAAAAATATCTTTTCTGACCATGAGGCAGTGAGGTTAGAAATCAACCACAAAAAGAAACAAAGAAATAAACCCAAACTATGGAGACTGAACAATACACTTCTGAATAATACCTGGGTCACTGAAGAAATAAAAAGAGAAATTGAAATTTGCTTGGAGAACAATGAAAATGAAGAATAATCACACAATTTAAAGATCAACTAGAGTTTCACCTGCAACCTTAATTTCACTTTGCCTGGAAACTTACCACATTGACTGGCCCAAGGGATTAGAACATGGCCACTTTTTGTGAAGAGAGTTATTTTGTCAGTCATAAGCTCTTATAATGAAGAAAGTCAAAATTTGATTTTGAAGTAAACGCTTAAGTACATAACTAATTCCTACACTTTAGTGATCCTTTGGCATTCCATCTACCCATTTAATAATCCACTCACCACTAGGAATATAGTGGAAACCAGGAAGTCAGCCTCAATTCCTCTATCCTCATTGATCTATCCTAAGTATACCACCATTTTACTTTCACTGTCTCTTACTATTGTATTTTCCACTGCCATCACAATACAATGTGCAGAGGGCCACAATGATCTGCTTGAAGTGCATTCTAAGCACTGTGCAGTTTCATATCCTAGTATCTCTGCTTGGGCAGTGTATTCTTTTGTCGGGCTAGTTACATGAGAGAGATGACCCAGAAACTGAGCTGATGGTAGCTAGGCAGTTCAAATCTTTATTCATTCCCACACTCCTGCTCTTAAAGACCAGAAAACAGAGTGGCAAGTTGGAAATGGAAGTGGCTTGACAATTCTATACATGGTTAGGAAAGTGGCAGAAAAAGGTAAAAAGGGACTGGGAAAGGTAGGAACTTCCTTAGCAACTGTTGCGAGGGGTTTTAACTGGTAGAATTAATAATACCCTGTGAGCAGGGAGGGTCTTGAGGGTAGGAAAAGAATATATCAAATTAGCATAATGGGTGGGGAAATAGGGAGGAGACCTTAAGTCATTTGTCAGACAAAGCAGAACATTGATATGTAGATAATAAGAGAGCGGGCCATTGTATCAGGGAATGCAGGGTGAAGCAGGGGAGCTGGCTTAATATTTTAAGGAATGCGAGCCCCTGGAGGCAGAAAAATGCAGGGTCTCTGGAGACAGGGAGTAACTGACAGAAAGCAAAAAACTGAGGTCTGTACCTCTCCCTAGCTCAACCTTATCAAAAGAGTCTGACAGGGAGATTCATTTCCTCAGTTCCCCATTTTTCAATGGGAAAAGCCTCACCAGGCTCAACCTGGTTCTCACAATATTCCCAGAATTCTTTCAGGAATGTCTTCCCTCTCTTAATTGGATTAGTTTCAACTCAACCTTTGGATTGGGATATCTTTCTCCCTTAGACCTTTCTAAATTCACTATGAATGTACTATTACAATTATCACCTTATCCTCTAAGGGGTAGTGCATTTCTATCAGATTCCTCTCTTACCTTGATCTCAGAAATGGACTGTCATAGGAAAAGCACACAAAATAATAGTGATTAGAGTCTCATTTCTATTCACTCAAGAAAATAGCATTAATGAAATTCAGAATATGAAGTGATTCTGAAACCAGTCTGTTCATGCAGATATACTACAACTGTAATTAAAGGCTAGAAGAAATTACCTCAAGAACGTGTCCATTTTTCAAGCTTAGAACTCATAAATATAGCTTACTAGGCCGATATATTAAATGTATGAATCTACTTATCTAATTCAATTGCCAGTTTGGAGGCATAGGGATGGGGACAGAATGTGGCAATAGAGTGCTTTGTCAGGACAGAACAATTCTGATGTATATTCAAGAGAAAATATTTTTAATTACTTAAAAGTTTCAACATTTTTCAATGCAGGAATAAAGCACAGAATCTAGTCAATTAAATTCTGTAACAATAGTATGGTAGTTGAATAATGGAAAGAAAGATAGAGTGAATTTTATCAGACTAAGCAGTAATTGCAAAGTATGCACTATTTTACTCTACTAGAAATGGAATGAACTCCCCACCAACTAGAGAAATTTTGCCATGTTAAAACAGATCAATCATCTGAGATCAGCATGACAATTTCCTTGTCTGCTATATGCTCTGGAAATATGATAAAAGTGATAATGCTCATTTTGTCTAATCTCAATTTTTTCCTCTATTATCTTGATAGTCCTCAAAGAATTCCACTTACTTTCCCTATTTTTGGTCTTACACAAAAGAATATTTTGTCTCAAGAAATAGTCTCAATTCATTGAATTCATACCTTTGTAAAAGTTTTTTATGTATTTTATTTATTTATTTTCCCTTTTGTTGCCCTTGTTTTTTATTGTTGTAATTATTATTGTTATTTATGTCATTGTTGTTATATAGGATAGGAATGGAGAGAGGAGGGGAAGACAGAGAGGGAGAGAGAAAGATAGACACCTGCAGACCTGCTTCACCACCTGTGAAGCGATTCCCCTGCATGTGGGGAGCCTGGGGCTCGACCAGGATCCTTATGGTGGGCCTTGCACTTTGCACCACCTGTGGTTAACCCTCTGGGCTACCACCTGACTTTCCATACCTTTTTTTTAGAATGTTAAATTTTGTGTACATACATAGAAGATTAAAGACTAACAATCTGCTTTCCAATATCAATAGAGTCAATTTAAGTAGACAAAATGAAGATATACTACCTATGCTACATTACTAAAAGTTATGAAATAAATGACCAAATAGATAACAAAATACATAATTATTTTATTTATAAGTAGACAAAATAGAGATGTACTGCATAACCAGAAAAACAAAAAAACCCAAATTAAATATACATTGGTTTCTTGTGGAATTTTGCATTTATCAAAGTAGTCAAGTGGTATGCTGGTGGATTCCTTCTTCTAAATCAAATTTCCAAGTTGAAATATTTAGAATACTGTCTCACACACAGTAAACATTATACCAACTATTCACTACTAATATCATTTTATAATCTTCTTATAATAAGTACAGGAAATTTCAGTGCAAGTCTATTAGTTTTTCTTGAATACAATAGGAAGTCATTGAGAACTTGGCCAGGTGCATTGGTTATTTGCACACTTATCACACAATATTTGATATGATTTATGGAATGTTTGATATTGTTAAACAATTAAGTTTCATGATAACTTTATATACTCATTTTTTTTCTATTTTATTTGAAGGAACAGAGAGAAATTGAGAAGTGAGGGGAGATAGAGAGTGAAAGAGTAATATAGACACCACTTGTAGAGCTTCTTCACCATTCATGAACTGACTTCCCTATTGGTGAGGAGCAGGAGCTCGAACCTGGATCTTTAATAGGTACACTTAACTGAGTGTGCCACCACCTGACCCCAGACTCATTTAGTTATCATAGAAAATTTAAAAACAGAGCTTTGATAGAATCATTTTAAAGAAAAGCAATTCAAGGAATAGAGAAGTAGAATACTTTTTATGCACAACTGTCAGATTAACTTGTAAAAATCAGATCCAAGGTCCATGTTTCTAATTTAATATCCTTTCATATTTCTAAGGTTTGTACTCACTATAAAATAATTTATGAACACAGAAGTAAGTAGATGGTTCAATATTTTCAATTCAGTTCAGCATATATTGATTGAGCATTACCTTGGCATATCAATATAATTGACTCTGTACATCAATTTTACCTAATCTACCTATTGTACTGGAATAAACATTGTCAGGGCCATGAAGAATAACTAAGACAGTACTCCCCAGAGAAATGTGAAGCAGATGAAACATTCTTTGAATCTTTAGTCTTTAGAATAGTCATTGATTTCCTTTTTAGCATGACACCTATAATTTTTCTCATGCTTACATCCAAACTTTCACAAGCATTTATGTCCTCAACTCATCTTGTCATACTATGAATTCCATCTCTTGTTCTATGACAATTAAATAACTATGATAACTCATTGGCTAGCTCGCACCACACATACATACAAAATCTATTTGCAAGAGCTTGACTGAACTCATTAATTTTTTTTTTGAGAATGGTCAGACTTCTGTTTGAATGTAATTGCTTGAGAAATATGCAATTCTCAATTATAGATCATGGCTGTGACTCAAGATAGAGGCTATCTTAGGACAGAGAAAAAAGATCTTCAGTTAAGGCACTTACTGAGCAAATTAGTAGTGATGTACACTTAACCTGATGTTGAAGACTTGTATAGTCACCATTTCAAATAACTGAGAGCTGACAAAAAACAGATGTGTTTAGAGATGAGCTAAAAAAAAAAAAAAAAACTTCTGTAGCTTAGATTGCTTATTTTTATTTTATCCATTTCCTTGTATTCAGCGTTCAGACGTCTATTTTATGAAGGTTGTTGTCAAACAAAAATGTGCCCAAAGGCAGATGGCAGGGAATTTCTGAATCATGTCTCACACAACAGACTGAGCTCCCTGGATTTGTTTAGCCTAAGGGAAAGAAGAACAAAGAGAGTACTTCAACAGTATCCAAATATTTGAATAATGTTTTATAGTTTTTGAGTAATTCCAAGAAACAAATTAAGGCCTAGGATTGTGAGGAAACATTTTTGGATTCAATGTAATGATTGTTGTTGCCAGCAATCTGAGCTGTCCAATGAAGATGGCAATGAGTTCACTGTCATTGGAAATGATGAAGCAAGAGAAAAGTTAATTCAAAGACCCATTTGAAAGTGCCTGTCATACATTCTTCCTTTCACTAACAAGGAAGCAGAACCCCAAAGAAGTTGCATGTCATGCTTGAGATTGTAGTGAAGCTGGTGGCAGACCAGGATTTGTGCCCCTAACTATTTTTAGTAAAAGCAGTGATACTAAGTGCAGATGCTGGGTGACAAAAAAATTGTCATGGGAAAGATCATGAGTTGTCAGAGGATTAAAGTGAATCATTTTTAAGAAGCCTCTTATTTTTTGTGCTTTGAGCTCCTAATTTGGGGATTATTTGATTTACTTATTTTTTTTTAAATGAATTCTATTATTACAAGTAAAATATCTTTTCTTTTGGTGGAAAGTTGTATTCAGTTGCTAAAACCATAGAATTAGCAACACAACAAAGAAAAGATTTGATTCTTCTGGGGAAGGTGAACTTGAGTACAATTCAAAGATCTAGGAATCAAAATAGAAAGGACACCTTTTTCAGGCAAGTACGACTAAAAAGTATTGTATACTTCAGGGATACCTATATTCAGCAGAGAGGGCATTACATTAATAAAAGTTCAGAGCAAACTTACTAGAGGAAAACAGATTAGTTTTGGGGAAAGGAGCGGAGATTTGTTTAAATTATACTTTGGTCTTAGAAATCCTACCAGAACTCCAAAAACAATGCCATTCTTTCTAGCAGCACACTCATTACTTTATAAATATGTCTTCTTAATATTAAAAATTCCAGACCAAAAATTTTCTTGCTTGTGAATATGTGAAAAGTCAATTCATTACAAGCATAAAATGTTAAAAACTTGATTCAAGACTGGCTATAAGTGACATTCTATTAACACAATGTTGATGATATAAACATGAAAAGTGATAACAATTATATATAATACTATGTGATACACAATGCATTAATTATGCCACAAATATTAGTTAAATATAATAATTGGTATGAATTATATTGTGGTCCTACATTTTAAGAAATGGAGAATTAGTCTCTAAACATTCAAGACTTGTGAAAAATAAAACAGGAAATAGCCAATCTGGGATTCAAACCCAGATCTACTGGAGCAAAAGAGTAACATGAAAATATGACATATAGGGAAATAAATACTAAGGGAAAAGATATGCTTTTGAAAAATTGAATACGACTAAATTCTCTTTTGTTAAGGTTTTTATGGAATCCTTTTCACTTCCAGAGGTGGTGGTGGGGAAACACCTTTTTTCTTGTACTCCAAGAATTTATTTCTTGTCCAATTCTCAATGTTCTACAAATTACTAAACTTATTATCACCTAATCAGTAAAATAAGGATCATGGTACTTACAAACTCACACAGATTAATGGTTGATTGGATAAAGCATACACTAAGGTGAGTGGCAGCATTAATTCAGCTGGCATTGTATTTTCCTCCACCTGTTTTAATTTTATTAATATGATCATAGGTTAATCGCCAATAGATCTTTGCCCTGCTCTGGTTTAACAGCTATTTTTGAAACACCACCAAGTGGTCAGTTAATAAGAATGAAATCATCCACCTGGCTTTTGAGGTCCCTTGATACGTCCTGCCTTTCCCCCTTCTGTATCTTTGAGGACAGGCTCATTAGGCCAAATGCATTAGTCATTATAGTTTATAATTGGTGTCTGGCCAGTTTCAGAATGAACATTTTTAGAATAGCACCATATATTTTCAAAGTCAACATATGAATGTGCACAATTCACACTCAGAAAATTCAACAAAACCAAAAATGGCTGACTAAATAGTTGAGAGAAATGCTTCCTGGCTAATTACAATGAGTAGCTCAAGTATTAATATATGCAATGAAATGAGTCTGATTGGTCTGATTGGTTCCTTAGTAGAAATATTTATTGTAGATGGCTCATCTTTCTGGGAAATATTGTATGATACATAATAACTATCTCTACATCCTTAATTTGGGGATAATGAGCTCTAGATCTGAAGTAGGATATTTGAGATTGGATTTGCAAAACAAGTGTTCTTCATATTTAAATGTAGCAATTGACTATTCTATGTTTTCTCTTTTTGTTGTTAAACAGCAAGTATCAAAAGCTGATATCAACATGGACTAGAATGAGATTTCTAGTCCTGAGGTTTCACGAAAGTACTTATTCATTTGAAGCCTTTGAGGTCCTGTTCTATTCAAACCTCTCTTAGATAACTGTGCAGTCTCCTAAACTGCCCTTTAGCCCCTGACCCCACCAACCATAATACTGCCACAAAAAATGACTTTTATAAATCACAAATAATATAATCATGCTATTTGTCATTCAACTTTTTAAAAATTTTTATTTATTTTTTATTTAAGAAAGGATTAATTAACAAAACCATAGGGTAGGAGGGGTACAATTCCACACAATTCCCACCACCCAATCTCCATTTCCCACCCCCTCCCCTGATAGCTTTCCCATTCTCTATCCCTTTGGGAGCATGGACCCAGGGTCATTGTGGGTTGCAGAAGGTAGAAGGTCTGGCTTCTGTAATTGCTTCCCCGCTGAACATGGGCGTTGACTGGTCAGTCCATACTCCCAGTCTGCCTCTGTCTTTCCCTAGTAGGGTGGGTCTCTGGGGAAATGGAGCTCCAGGACACATTGGTGGGGTCTTCAGTCTAGGGAAGCCTGGCTGGCATCCTGATGGCATCTGGAACCTGGTGACTGAAAAGAGAGTTAACATACGAAGCCAAACAAATTGTTGAGCAATCATGGACCCAAAGGTTGGAATAGTGGAGAGGAAGTGTTAGGGGGGTACTCACTGCAAACTCTAGTGTACTTCTGCTTTCAGGTATATATTTTGCAGTAGTTTATGGATACGTATGAACATATGCGCTCTCTCACAGAATCTGGTGTATATCTAGGTTTTGGGACTTTGTTAGAAAGTGAACCACCTGAGATGAAATTAGAGTATACCATGAAAGGAAAGGTCTCACCAGAGTAATGAAGCTGAAGGGTTGTCATTCCACATGTGAAGTCTCTGGACACAGTCTGAAGTGAAGCATGTTGAGGTGGCAATCGTTGTGTTGGTTAGGTTGTGATCAGCAGATGCAATATTATTTGATATGGATTGGGAGAGGCATATGGGAAAGTGGGCCCTATCCAATAGTTCCAGGACTGGGGGAAGTAGGGGCTCTATAGTGGAGATGTGAGGTTCCTGCTGTCTTAGGGTTCAAAAAGACAATCGATAGTTAATGTTATCATCACATTATTTGGTAATTGGGTTAACTTTGAAAAGTCCTTTTGTTAGGGTTTGCTGTACAGTACCCAGTATCTTGTATATAGCTGTGCTATTGGTCTTTCAACTTTTTAATAGCTCATCAGTGTTTTCTGGATAAAGTACTAAATCTTTTTTTAAGGTGTCATGATCTAGTCCTTCAAAATATATCATTTCATTTATACATTCATTATATAGTGGAAATTTGGGTTATTTATACCTTTTTACTTATTGTGTATAATATTGTTGGGAGCACTCAAATGCAACTCTTTTGAGGATTATTCTTGTTATTATTTTATTATTGCATTTTTATTTAGTATATATCTGGAGGGAAATATTGAGTCATATAAAAATTTTATGTTTGGGAGTCAGGCGGTAGTGCAGTGGGTTAAGCACATGTACCATGCAAAGCGCAAGGACTGGCAGAAGGATCCTGGTTCGACCCCCTGGCTCCCCACCTGCAGGGGAATTGCTTCACAAGCAGTGAAGCAGGTCTGCAGGTGTCTATCTTTCTCTCCCCCTCTCTGTCTTCTCCTCCTCTTTCCATTTCTCTCTGTCCTATCCAAGAACAACATCAATAACAACAACAACAATAAGACAAGGGCAACAAAAGGGAATAATAAATAAATATAAAAAAAGAAAAATATATTTAAAAAATTTTGTTTGACTTTGAGGAACAGTCAAGTTCTTTTGCAATACTGATCACACCATTTTTCAGTGTCACGAGAACTATATATGTGAATGTTTCAATTTCTCTTGATCCTCAACACTGGCTAGTATTATTTTCCCTTTTTTTTTTAATAAAGAAAGGGAAAACACAGAAAGGGGACTGGTTTGGTGTTTTGCACCAAGGCAAAGGACTTTGGGGAAGATGGACAGGTTGTGTGTGTGTATGTGTATGGGGGGAGGCTTTCACATCCTTGTACATGATGATAGTAAAAGAACAAAGCTAGGGGTAAAAGTGTCTTGCAGACACATGTCATAGTGAGATGGGAAATTGTACCCATGTGCCAACAATTGTAATATAAACCATTAACCTCCTTAAACAAACAACCAAACATTGGCATGTTTTACAAATTTGCATGTTGTCTTTGCACTATGGACATGCTAATCTTCTCTATATTATTCTAATTTTAGTACATGTGCTACCAAAGAAAGTACAGTTATTTTTTATTACACATATACTAGTTAATGTGTAGTGTTATCTCACTGTGGTTCAGACTATTGACTGAACATCATTTTTATGCCTATTTAAAATTTATTCTCTTTGAAAAAATGTCTATCCTTTGCCATTTTTAAAATAAGATAATTTAGCTTTATTGAGCTGTAAATGTTTCATCTAGATAACAGATGGCCTTTATCAGTACATAAAGTCTCAATATTTCCACCAATGTTGTGGGCTGTATTTTGACTTTTTTGATAGCATTATTTGCAACAAAAACATTTCTTAGTTTTGATGAGAACTTTTTAATCTCCTTTACCTACTGTTGCTTATATTTTACATCTAAGAAATCTCTAGCCAAAGGAATAGACTTTAAAATAAATAAAGTAATAAAAGATATACATGGGCATTACATAGTGCTCAGAAGATCATTCAACCAAGAGGACTTAATAATTAAGTCTCAATGAGGGCCCATCTAAATATATCAAACACTTACTGAAAGAGTTACAAAAATATATCAATAGTAACACAGTAATAGTAGAAGACTTCAACACCACTTTCTCACACTTAAATAGATATATAGACAGAGAATCAATAAAGAAACAGAGAATTAGTTGAAGAGATAGATCTTCTGGACATTTTCAGAGTTCTACACCACTAAAAACTGGAATGAACATTCTTTCTTGATTCATACAGAACATTCTCAAGGATTCTTCATATGTTAGGTCACAAAGACAGTATTAAGAAATTTAAGGGCATTGAAATTATCCCAAGCATCTTCTCAGGACACAGTAGAATTAAACAAATACTTAACAACAAACAGAAAGTTAGTAAAAGTTCCCAAATTTAGAAACTCAACAACATACTACTTAACAACTACTGGGTCAAAGAGGAACTCAAGGAAGAAACTGAACTGTTCCTAGAATCAAAAGAAAATGAACACATGAGCTACCAAAATATTTAAGACACAGTCAAGGCAGTACTTAGAGGGAATTTCATAGCCATCTAAGCACACATTAGGGAACAAGAAAAAGCTCAAGTAAACAGCTTGACTATATGTTGTGGCGGTCTGGTGTCGGGCTGCACCGCGGAGAAGAGAGTGGACGTCCAGAGCAAAGGGGTACACAAATCTTTATTATAGGATGGGGGGATTTGGTTCAGACCACGTGGGGCCAGCCGGCAATGGCCGTCCCCACTACTTGACCGAGGGCGAGATCTGAGAGAGGGGGAGCTGAGAGCCCAAAGAGAGGGGGGTGAGGGGGCTTTTTATTGGGCGACAACCAGGGGTGACGTGTGGGGCCAGGATTGGTTGAAGGGGGCACTGCTAGGATTTCGCGGGGCGTAGTAAAACCTGGGGGTGGAGACTGCATCAGAATAACTCCTCAGCAACAACTATACACCTTAAATACTTAGAAGAAGAGGAACAAAGAAACCTTAAACCAACCAGAAGGACTGAAATAACTAAAATTAGGGCAGAAATAATTGACATTGAAAATAAGAGGACCATACAAAAGATCAGTGAAGGTAAATGTTGGTTCTCTGAAAAATTAAACAAAATTAACAAACGTGTAGCCAGACTCACCTAAAAAAAGGGAGAAGACTTACATAAATAGAATTATAAATATTAGGGGATATATGACAACAGACACCATAGAAATCCAAAATAGTTTCTGAAGCTTCTAGGAACAACTATGTACCACTAAGCTAGAGAACCTGGAAGAAATGAATGAATTCCTAGAAACATATAACCTTCCAAAACTGAGCCAGGAAGAACTACAAAACATAAACAGAATTCCCACACAGATATTATGGGTCTAGACCGCTAACAGATCCCTCTTTCCAACATCACTGGTCATCTCTATCGGGAACAACATCATAAACTCTCTTGTGGGCCTCTACCAGACCTTGCCTTTAATGTGGAATAACAGTAGTAGAAATTTCTGCTCTCTCCAAAGGGAGGCTGGGTCACATACTCTGCCATCTGAGGAAGAGTGGTTCTGAAATGAGTGCAGCCTAAAATGTTCATGGCTATGAGCATGGAATGTGAGTTCAGACCAGTGGGGATGCAGAGGTGGCACAGGCTCAAGAGGTAAGTATGGGTAGACATGGGTTCTAGGTCAGATCGATGAGGTTTACAGTTAGTGGTATTTATATGCATATCCCATATTTAGGAGCTACTCTTTGCCCTGATCCAGCTTTCTTGTCTTATTCCCAACTCTGACACCATCTTCCCAGACAATATGCCTAGCCCACCTGCATGTTAGCTATCTGGCCCAGGCAAAAATTATTAAAGTCATGGCCCCTTGAAATACACCTAAAATAGACTTCCTACCTCCTTTCAACATGAACACCCCAAATTTCATCTGCTATATTCTTACCTTTAGGTTCCTGCTTACTAAAAAAAAATTGTTCTGCTTTATATCTTAATGCTTTTTAAGCCACCAAGTTGCAGATGCTACCATGACACCAACTTGACTTCCCTGCGCAGATGACCTCACCAATGTGTACTGGAACCCCACCTCCCCAGAGCCCTGCCTCACTAGGGAAAGATAGAAATAGACTGGGAGTATGGAATAATCTGCCAGTGCCCATGCTCAGTGTAAAAGCAATTACAGCAGCCAAAACTTCCACCTTCTGCTCCTGGTAAAGATCTTTGGTTCATACTCCCAGAGAGATAAACAATAGGGAAGCTTCCAATAGAGGGGATGGAATGGAAAACTCTGGTGGTGGGAATTGTACCCCCCTTATCCCACAATCTTGTCTATTATTATTAAATCACAAATTAAAAAAAGAAGACATAACTCTAAAACTCAGTCTCTGAAATCACTGTGGGACCCATTAAATGCTCCATAATTCTCATCCAAAATTGCTAATTTGATTTAATATAGACAGATTCTGATTCCTTCACTAGTAATTATATATATATACATACATATGTACATACTTACTTATACACACATGCTTACATATATGCAGTCACTGGAGCATCAGTGTTCTTGACCAGCTTTTTTTTTTAGATATAGGGAGAAAGAGACAGAGAGTACATCACAGTTTCCTTGAGTGCATATGGAGCAGAATTATTTCATGCACATGACAAAGCAAGCACAGCATTAAGTGAGCTTTCCTATTATCCCTGTATTTTCCTTCTCTTCTTGTTATGAGCACAGTAGTGCCCATCTCTGACTTTTCAAAACTGAATTGACTCTTCCCTCACACAACATAAAGATACATATATTCTCCTTCTTCTCCTCCTCTGCCTCCTTCTTCTTAGTTATTTACAAAATTACAAAATAACAGGGGTACAATTCTATACTGCTCCCACCACCAGAGTTCTGTATTCCCATTCCCTCCATTGGAAGCTGCAGTGATTCTCCCAAGGTCATAAATATATAGATATATTACCATTTATTCTATGGTCTTTTCTTCTATTCCATTTTAAGTCATACCTACACCTACACATATCACTACTTTCAAATGTCCTTCCATTTTTCCTCTTCTATCTCTGGGTCCTGATGTATTTGAAGTTCATCTTTCCCTAACAGTTCTCCCCCTCTGGGATTATGGAAAAAAATTCTTTTTTGGGGTACAGAATTTGGGAACTCTAGCTTCTGTAATTACTTATCTGCTGGACATGGGAATTGGCAGGTTGATCAATACCCCCAGCCTTTTCTATATATTTTTTAAATCATTATTTATTTATTAGATAGACACAGCCATTAATTGTGAGGAAAGGGGAGCTAGAGAGTGATAGAGACAGAGAGACATCTGCTATCCTATTTCACCATTTATGAAGCTTGCCCCCTGCAGGTGGGTACCAGAGTATTGAACCTGAGTCCTTGAGTATTGTAACATATGCGCTCAACCAGGTGCACTACCACCGAGCCCCTCTATCTTTCCCTAGTGACTAACTCATGGAAAAAATGAATGTCTCCTGAGAGTAACATTTTATTAATAGTTTTCATATATATATATATATATATATACATAACTTGAAAGTAAACATGAAAAATAGCATAAAAAACAAGCTGCTAATGTACAAGGTTGAGAAAACATTATTCTCTCTTGAAAAAACCAATCCCAACTCACTGAGGTTCATCTTTAATCTCTTTTTAAGAATTGTTAGAGTGAGTTTATTCTTTGAATACTGTAGGTTTTTTTAAAAATACATTTAAAAATTATTTATTTCCCCTTTTGTTACCGTTGTTATTTTATTGTTGTTGTAGTTATTATTGTTGTTGATATCATCGTTGTTGTATAGGACAGAGAAGAGGGGAAGACAGAGAGGGGGAGAGAAAGATAGATACCTGCAGACCTGCTTCACTGCCAGTGAAGCGACTCCCCTCCAGGTGAGGAGCCAGGGCTCCAACCAGGATCCTTACAGTGGTCCTTGTGCTTTGTGCCATGTGCTCTTAACCCTCAGCACTACTGCCTGATCCCCAATATTATAAATTTTAATCCTAATTATTTTAAATTTGGGTCATCTATACTTTTAGAAATTTATTGGGATGCTACAAAACTCAACTCTATTCAGACATTTCTGCCTGGTTATATATGAAAATTTCTTATATAACAGTAAATATTTTTGGTTTATGTAAACAGTATTTTAAGTTGAAGAAACTGAATTTTACTTATACAGGAAAAAATGAAGTGTGCCTACTAGGCACATTTTGATTTGAATAAAGTAAAAGATGCTTTACATCAGAAAGCTAAATGTCTGTGAACATGCAAAAAAAAAAAAAAAGGAAGAAAGAAAAAAAATTTAAAAAAGAGCCAACCCACAACCTCAGGAGAACTCTGGTGATATGGTGATTATCTATGGGTGGGGGGGGGCGTGGCACAGGACTTTAGTAGTAGGAGTGATGAAGAATTATTATTATTATGATACTTTATGATATTGTAAACCACTACTAACTTGCTGATACAAATTATAAAAAAGCTAATATATGGATTTTTTTTGCTGTAACCAGATTAATACATCTTGAATTATTACTGCTATTGTAAACAGAATTTATTGGTGTCTTGAGAGTTTGTTAGCATTATAAGATAAAAGAAAAAGTGACTTTAAAGGAACATTAGGTATCTATTTATTTAATCCTTTAAAGATAGTAGAAAAAGTGACTTTAAAGGATCATTAGGTACTTACTTATTTAATCCTTTACTTTAGCTTCAGTGAAGTTGAATGTTTGCTCATGAACAGACTGTCCTAGGAAGATATTAATTAACATACTATGAGATCAAATCTACTAAAAAATTGACAAAAATTAAGAATAAATCTCAATGTACTATTGGTAATGGAATTGATTTGTATGACTTTTTGAAATATAATTTTATTGTGTCCTCCAGAAATAAGAATAAAAATGTCAACTGATATGTTTGTACATGTATTGACATGTTATGATGTAATATGTGTAAAGATAGTAGCAAGTTTTTTTTCATAAAATATTTGAGACAAATGTATATCAATAAGGAAAACAAGCATGCTTTTATGATATATCCATCCATAACACCACAGAATAATAATAAATAATTGAAAAATCTTTAAGAAAACAAAGTGTATATACAATTAACATTTATTGATAATTTTCCATCAAAGTGTTGACTCTTGGAGGAGTTGAAATGGGACAGCTAAGGAATATTTGATATTTTTATTGCCTTTCAAAAGGTAGCTAATAGAGAGGCATCTCAGTAGGTAGAGATCAAACATGACTTAACAAAAGTTAAAATATGGGGGTAGTTAAAAAAAGGGGGCCAGGTGGTAGGCAGAGGGTTAAGCATATGTGGTGCAAAGCGCAAGGACTGACGTAAGGATCCCGGTTCAAGCCCCTGGCTCCCCACCTGCAGGGCAGTCTCTTCACAGGCAGTGTCTATCTTTCTCTCCCCCTCTTTGTCCTCCCCTCCTCTCTTGATTTATCTCTGTCCTATCCAACAACAAACAACACCAACAACAACAATAATAACCAAAACAAGGCTACAACAACAATGACAACAAAAGGGGATGAAAAAGTAAAAAAATTAGTAGCTTGCACTGTGATCCATAATGTTTTAAAAATCAGGACTTCTGGAGATGTGGCTATGGAAGAACAGTATACTCACTCTTCTCTCCCCAGTAATTAGAAAAAACTAACATGAATCACCTGAAAACTCAACATAATATGACCAGGATTTCTTCATAAAGTCACCGAGCCACAAGTGAATACAGATTTATGTTGCTCATAGATGTAAAAGGGGTGAGAGAGAGAGAGATTCCCAGGACTAAAAATCTATATGCAAGGTTAGCTGGTGACAAATTGGGAAATTAAAAATTAGGATGCATATATTATAACTAATGGTTCAAATGCACAAAACTATACTTGGTATATGTGACAACTCTCTGTAACTATGACCATTCAGTTAACTGTCCTTTGTGATGTGAAGTTTAGAACTACTAAATGCACCATGACAGGTTCCCTTAAAAAGGCTGTGTGGATTTGTTTTTCTATATTGGCTCTAAACAATCAATATATTTAAACTCACAGTGAAATAGAATGCCAAAGAAAACATTTTTTTTTTTTTAGTCTAACACATTCTTTACCAAAACAAGCTAAATTTTCTCTTAGTGGTCATGATTTTGAGGATAAATATTAATTTGACATGTAAGAAAGAAGATATACTACAGTATGCAAAGGAGAAAATTGTATTTGTTTTGGTTAAGGAAGAAAATTCAGGCTGAACATTGTTCTCATAAATCATATAAAGCAATTCTCTCTCAAGTGTTTTCTTATAAATTAGGAAGAAACAAAGATTTTTTTTTGTTTACCAAATAACTCAAGAATAAAGATCACATTCATAAAACTACTGCTGGAAGACACTTAAAAAATTGTTACTAAAGATTAGGGACAAGAGGCATCTTGATTAGAATCTTTTAAATGTAAATTCAAATTAAAGTGAAAGGATGTCATCAACTCCTTTGGAGTTCTTTTTATCTTTCTTTTACAAACTTCGTTAAAATTGTGTTGCATACTTACCTTCTATTTGCCAATAGCCAGTAATACCCTTAGGGACAAATGAAACTGTATATTGAGTGATCACTGTGCATTGACTAAATAAACAATAACTTATTGAACTGTTACTGATATTTTGTGTAAGAATCACCCTTAATTAACCTGCAGAATTATATATATAATCTTATGTGAAAGGCTATTTGCTATCTAGAGCTAAACTGTTTTAGAACTGAAAGAGCTATGAAGACTATTGACAAAATTTACTATGGCTTGCTAGAGAAAAGTTTCATGGTTTTAGGGAGAAAAAAATAACTTCAAATACATCTTAAGCAGAAAGAAAAACTGAAGACCAAATTTTATACTGCTGGTAAAATGCATTATCATTTTCTTGGTGGTTAGGGAATAACAACTCAGGAATCACTATAATGGTTTATGGAAATTAAATTGCTTTGTCCTTACCCAAAACATTTCCATAACCATACCTACACTTAAAGAACTACTTTCATATTCAGACATAAATAAATCTCTAGCTCTTATGATCATAATATAGCATTATAAATTTAAGAACTGTTATTACCATTTCTCATACATTTGCCTTTATACTCAATACAACACAGAGAGAACTTTTATAGTTTTAGTGCTAGGTATTAAATTGAAACTTACTACATATTCAGTTTTCCTCCTAATTGATAACTTTATACTCAAAAATAATCCTTGAAAGTCTGCTGTCATAGTCTAGACCACAGGCAGTATAGGAACAAATGCTGGCCCAATAAACTGAGGCTGCTTATTATAAAAAGAGTGACATTAAGACTTTCCCCTATGCACCTATTTAATTCTGCTTTGAATCTGCGTAAGTTCAAAACTTCTTCCTTTTTGGACCATAATCAAGTGGTCAAGTGTGAAGTTTAGGAAATATGTTGAGGTTTTGCTTGTGACTACAAATCACCAATAATATGGAATCTCAGTAGACTTGCCATACAAACTAAATTCCTATTCCATATCTTTTTAAATCTTTGTTATTAGTGATTTAATAATGATTAACAAGATTGTAGGGTAACAGGGATACAATTCCATACAACTCCCACTACCAGAGTTCAGTATCCCACCCCCTCCTTTGGAAGCTTCCCTATTCTTTATCCCTCTGGGAGTATGGACCAAAAATTTTTTGAGGGGTGCAGAAAGTGGAAGGTCTGGCTGCTGTAATTACTTTTCCACAGAACATGGACACTGGAAAGTTAGTTCACAACCCCAGCCTGTTTCTATATTTCTCTAGTAGGACTGGGCCCTTGGGAGGGGAGGTTCCAGGACTTATTGGTTAGGCCATCTTCCCAGGGAAATTAGGATGGCATCATTTGGTGGCTGAAAGGTGGTAAGACATAAATTAGTACAGTTTGTTTACTAAACAGGAAACTAAAGGTAAGAATAGGGCAAATGAAACTAGGGGTTTTCATGTAAGAAGAAGCTAGGAAATCTATTTTAGGTATGTTCCAAGGGGCCCATGACTTTAGTAATTTTTAAAAAATTATATTTATTTTTCCCTTTTTGTTGCCCTTGTTATTTTTTATTGTTGTTGCAGTTATTATTGTTGTTGTTAGATAGGACAGAGAGAAATGGAGAGAGGAGGGGAAGACAGAGGGGGAGAGAAAGATAGACATCTGCAGACCTGCTTCACAGCCTGCGAAGTGACTCCCCTGTAGGTGGGGAACCAGGGGGCTCGAACCGGGATGACTTTAGTAATTTTTGCCCTAGCCGGATAGCTAACATATAGGTAGGCTAAAAGTATAGTCTGGGAAGATGGCATCAGAATTGAGAATAGGACTAGAAAGCTGGATTAAGGAAGAGAATACCTTCTATTAGGAAAGATATACAGTTATGTACCCGATTCCTTAGGCCCTGGTCTGTATCTAGGTTCTATAACTTTGTTAGGCAATGTGCTATTTGAAATGGAACTAGGGAGTCCCATGTTAGGAAAGTCCTTACCATAGTGTTGGAGCTAGAGGGTGAACATTTCAGGTTGGCATCTCTGGATTTTCTATCTCATCCTTATGTGTTTCCTGGTTTTGCCATTAGTTCAATCTGTTCTTCAGCTTTAAAGATAGGTTGTCTTTAAGATGTTGGAGAGCTTGTGGAGAAAAGGGAACTGCTTCATTGCTGGTGGGAATGCAATCTGGCATAGTCCCTATGAAAGACTGTATGGAAAGTCCTTAAACAAATAAAAATGGAAGTACCTTATGATACAGTGGTACCACGCTTAGGCATTTATTTATTTATTGGACACTCAAGCACTAAATAGAGGATACATATGCACCATATGTTCATAGCTGCATTATTCACAATAGCCAAATAGTGGAAGCAGGCTAAATGACCACCACCAGATGACTGGTTAAAGAAGTTATTGGATATATATATATATATATATATATATATTCCATGGAATATTATTCTGCAATCTTTAAAAGATGATATTCTGTCCTTTGGGACAAATGGATAAAACTGGAGGTGATTATGCTTAGTGAAATAAGTAAAGGGATGAAAGACAACTACTAGATGGCTTCACTTATATGTGGAATCTAGAGATCTGATACATATCAACTTGCCAAAAAAAAATCCAAACAAAACAGAAGCAAGTACTATAAAATATATTAGAACTATGGTGGTTATCTTTGGGAGGTGGAGGGTGAGGATATGTAACTTTGGTGGTGGGTGTGGTATGGAATAATAAATTTTAATCTTACAATATTGTAACTATTAATAAATAAAATTAAAAATATATAGACTGTTTTTATACTAGCTCTTGATATTTAGTAAATGGGTATATTTGAGATTTTTGGAAGAAGTCTGGAATTAGAGTTAGAAAATCTATGCTTGAGTACTTAGCAAATTTGTCAGTGAAGTTCTTGGATCCAATACTATCTGTGGTTAAAATGTTATTAAAAGTTTTCCTTTGTTCTCAAAGGGCATGTCTTCAGAGAAACACAGGAAAATATACCCTAAATTGGAAAGCCCTATTTAACCTAAGACTTTAAATTTAACAGATGCATTCTATGGTGCTTAATGTTAATTAACATTTGTACATAAAGGAGCTGACTAAAAAGGAATGAAGTTGATGGAAACTGCTTTCTAGTTGAGCATTGTAACATCCTGGAATTCATTATTCATGTGAGTAACAAATAACCAACCAACCAAACAAACAAACAAAACCAGCTCTTTTTATACTGCTCAAAGAAGTGACTTCACAGTCTAAATGCAATCCTAGAGACTGGAGACATAGATGAATATAGAAAAATCAAAATCTGGACATGGGAGATAGCACAATGGATATGCAAAAGACTTTGATGCTTAAGGTTCTGAGGTCTCAGGTTCAATCCCTGGCTCCACCAAAAATCAAGAGTTGAGTTGTGCTCTGTTATAAAATAAAATAAAACCACAGATTTCAGAAGCAGGAACTCATCAGCAGAAACCTATGGGAACCAGTGCCTTGTAAGAGGATCTAAATGTCAATTCACAAATCACTGTACACTCAGTATAAACAAGCCTGAGAACTAAAGGCACCAGGACCAGTCACAGGAAGTCCCTTATACCTTAAAAAATTTATATCTGTAAGAGACTCACTAAATTCTCACAGTGAGCATCAGAGAAAAATCTTGTATTTGGGGTAGAGAGGAGAAGGGAAGAGGGAGTCATTTGAAAATATGTTACAACATTATGTTCTTTTTAAAAGTCTTTCCAAGAAAATATTATTGCCATAGCCCATGTTTGTGGTATTTTTCCAAAACCTAACTGTGTTGGGAAAGGAAAATATCCAACTGTAGTCTCATGTAGTAACTCACATTAAGAGTAGTGAGCTAGAAGGAATTATGTTAAGTGAGATAAGCCAGAAATAAAAAGATGAATATGAGGTGATCCCACTCATAAACAGAACCTTAGGATAGGGCCCACTTTCCCGCATGCCTCTCCCAATCCATATCAAATAATATTGCATCTGCTGATCGCAACCTAATCAACGCAACGATTGCCACCTCAACATGCTTCACTTCAGACTGTGTCCAGAATATTCATGTGTGGAATGACAACCCTTCAGCTTCATTACTCAGGTGAGACCTTTCCTTTCATTGTATTCTCTAATTCCATCCCAGGTGGATCACTTTCTAACAAAGTCCCAAAACCTAGATATAGACCAGGTTCTGTGAGAGAGAGCATATGTTCACACATATCCATAAACTACTGCAAAATATATACCTGAAAGCAGAAATACACTAGAGTTTGCAGTGAGTACCACCCCCCTAACACTTCCTCTCCACTATTCCAACCTTTGCATGATTGCTTAACAATTTTTTTGGCTTTGTATGTTAACTTTCTTTTCAGCCACCAGGTTCCAGATGCCATCAGGATGCCAGCCAGGCTTCCGTGGACTGAAGACCCCACCAATGTGTCCTGGATCTCTGCTTCCCCAGAGACCCACCCTACTAGGGAAAGAGAGAGGCAGATTGGGAGTATGGACTGACCAGTCAACGCCCATGTTCAGTGGGGAAGCAATTACAGAAGCCAGACCTTCCACCTTCTGCAACCCACAAGGACCCTGGGTCCATGCTCCGGAGGGATAGAGAATGGGAAAGCTATCGGGGGGGGGGGGGGGGATATGGAGATTGGGTGGTGGGAATTGTGTGGAGTTGTGCCCCTCCTACCCTATGGATTTGTTAATTTATCCTTTCTTAAATAAAAAATAAATAAAAAAAGAAAGAAGAATAGAAAGGGAAACAGAAAGCAGAATTTGACTGAGTTTGGAGTATTGGACCAAAGTGAAAAAGTCTGGGGGGTGGGGAGTGGAGATGGGTAGATTTTCAGTTCCACTGTTGGGGGAGGGGGTAGGAGTAGGGACACAAACCTTTAGTAGCTGGAATAGCATTAATATATTATCCTGTTAACCTATAGTCTTATAAATCACTAATCAATATGAGGGGGGAAAATAGATTGAATGTCTCCAAGTTTTTAATGCATAGACTTCAGTTCTGAGTATATATTCTTTCAATCAGAGTGCTTAAGTTTTCAAATGAGAAAACTTATTAATTTTAACATGAGGGCTTAAATTGTGAATGCATTTCATTTTTATTATTTTATATATTTTTAATTTTTTTATTTATAAAAAGGAAACCTTGACTAAACCATAGGAGAAGAGGGGTACAACTTCACACAATTCCCACCACCAGAACTCTGTATCCCATCCCCTCCCCAGATAGCTTTCCTATTCTTTAACCCTCTGGGAGTATGGGCCCAAGGTCATTGTGGGTTGCAGAAGGTTGAAAGTCTGGCTTCTGTAATTGCTTCCCCGCTGAACATGGGCATTAATAGGTTGATCCATAGCCTGTTTCTCTCTTTCCCTAGTGGGGCAGTGCATTGGGGAAGAGGAGCTCCAGGACACATTGGTAGGGTGGTTTGTCCAGGGAAGTATGTTGGGCAACATGCTAGCATCTGGAACCTGGTGGATGAAAAGAGAGTTAACATACAAAATCAAACAAATTGTTAACTACTCATGGAACTAAAGGCTGAAACAGTGCAGATGAAGAGTTGTGGGGGGTGGGGGGCTCTCCATTTTCTAGATAGCTAGTAGGCATGCAGAAGAATGAAACTGAACTACCTTATCTCACCAGAAAGAAAAATCAATTCCAGATTGATCAAGTACCTGATGTTAGACCAGAAACTATTCAAATACTTAGAGGAAAATATTGGTGGAACACTTTCCCACCTAAACCTCAAGAACATCTTTGATGATACCAACCACATTGCAAGGAAGACTAAAGCAGAAACAAACCAATGGGACTATATCAAATTGAAAAGCTTCTGCACAGCCAAAGAAACTATCACACAAACCAGGAGACCCCTCACAGAATAGAAAATCTTTGTTGGTATGCTTCTAATTCTGCTTCTAAAAACCCCTTCTGTTTCATTTGGTTTAATCTCCCCTGCTTAACACTGTATTCTATTTACATAACCACTATATTCTATTTACATAACCACTGCAGGGCATTGGTTTAATTCCCATTGGTTCATGATGTGTTTTTGCTCCGCCCCTTCTCCTTGTCACACCCTGATTTTCACCAGTCACTTTTCTCTCCACCCTCTACATCACATCCTGTTTACACCCTACTTGGCAAGTATATTAGTTTTAGTTTTAGTTTAGTCTAGCTCAGCATAGATTGTGCTGCGTCCAGCATGATAAAGAGATACTGCGTACAGCTCAACCATGAGTCCCTGGTCGTCTGTCTCCCGTCAGTGAAGCTCAGCCCGACAGATCTTCACATGCCATACATCAGACAAGAGCCTAATCACTAAAATATACAAAGAACTCAGCAAACTTAGCAACAAAAAAGCAAATGACCCATCCAAAAATGGGCAGAGGATATGAAGAGAACATTCACTACAGAAGAGATGCAGAAGGCTAACAAACACATGAAAAATTGCTCCAGGTTGCTGATTGTCAGAGAAATGCAAATAAATTCAACATTGAGATACCACCTCACCCCTGTGAGAATGGCCTACATCAAAAAGGACAGCAGTAGTAAATGCTGGAGAGGCTGTGGGGACAGAGGAACCCTTCTGCACTGCTGGTGGGAATGTAAATTGGTCCAGCCTCTGTGGAGAGCAGTCTGGAAAACTGTCACAAGGCTAGACATGGACCTTCTGTATGACTCAGTAATTCCTCTCCTAGGGATATACCCCAAGGACTCCATAATACCCAACCAAAAAGAAATGTGCACACCTGTGTTCATAGCAGCACAATTCATAATAGCTAAAACCTGGAAGCAATCCAGATGCCCAACAACAGATGAGTGGCTGAGAAAGCTGTGGTATATATACACAATGGAATACTATACAGCTATTAAGAACAATGAACCCACCTTCTCTGACCCATCTTCGATGGAGCTAGAAGAAATTATGTTAAGTGAGCTAAGTCAGAAAGATAAAGATGAGTATGGGACGATCCCACTCATAAACAGAAGTTGAGAAAGAATAACAGAAAGGGAAACTCAAAGCAGGATCTGACTAAATTTGGAGTAGGGCACTAAGTAAAAACCCTGGGTTGAGGGTGAGGGTGGATGTTCAGCTTCACGGGGCTTCAGGCGGGTCCGGGTTGGGGTGGTGGGTGGGATGGTGGTGGGAATGGTGTTTATGTACATTTCTATTAATTTGTATTTATATAAATCACTATTTAATTTATATGAGAGGGGAAAAATTGGTTGTCTCAAACTTTTTAATGCACAAACTGAGTTGTTTTAATACATAGGCTGAGTCTTTGATATGTTGACTCTCTTAAAAGCCTAGACCCAGGAGAATAGAAGCAACCGGTAGCACAGCTATATACAAATAATGTCAGAGGACATAAATTATGGTGATGTTGTGTATGATACAGCAAATCCTAACAAAGGGATATTTCAAAGTTAACCCAATTGGCAAATAATGGGATTATAGCAATAACTATCTATTGTCTTCTTAAACCCCAACACAGCAGGAACCTCCCACTTCCTCAACAGAGCCTATATTTCCCCCAGTCCTGGAATCTCTAGGTTGGGGCTCACTTTCCTTCAAGCTTCACTCAGTTCATACCAATTGATACTGCATCCGCAATCCCAACCTAATCAATGCAACTAGTACCACCTCAGCATGTTTCACTTCAGACTGTGTCTTGAGACATCAGGCATTGACTGTCAACCCTTCAGCCTCACTACTCGGGAGAGACATTTCCTTTCATAATATTCTCTAATTCCATTCCAGGAGGTTCACTTCCTAACAAAGTCCCAAAACCTGATATAATTCAGGTCCCATAAGATAGAGCATATGTTCACATGTATCCATAAAATTAGGGCAAAATATATACCAGAAAGCAAAAATACACAATAGTCTGTAGCGAATCAGTATAAAGTTCATAATGAAAAAGAGTTTACTTAGCCTTAGATACCCTTCTCACCTACTTCCTATTACAGTTCTCTCACTCACTCCAAAGCTAACCTTAGCAAAGCAAGGACTGCAAAAGCTGAATAAGGGCAAGTGACTGGCATACTTTTAGGATGACTCTTTAGTCACTCTCAGGTCACCCCATCAGCTGTGGCCCTATTCGGGGACTGCTGAGATTCCCAAACAGACATGATGGGCCTAGACCTCAAAGAAATCCCTTTCTCCATTGTTACCATCATCTCTCTCAGGAACAACACAATAGACCCCTTTGTGGGCCCCTATAGGAACTTGTCCTCAACTTGGATCAACAATGGTAGAGAATATTCCATCCTCTAAAGGGAGGCTGGATAACATACTCTATGATCCACCTGAGGAAGATGGGTCCTGATATTGGGGCAGCTTGGAATGTACCTACTTATGACCACAGAATGTGAGCGCAGATCTACAGGGATGCAGAAGTCACATAGGCTCCTAAGCTGAATATGGGCCCCTCAGCAAATCAAATCAGTGGGGTTTATAATCAACAATATTTATACACCTTTCCCATATTTGGGAGCTACTCTCTTCCCTGATCCAGCTGTCTGGTCCCTCTTCCAGCCATGACATCATCTCTCCAGACAATAATCAGGATTCACCTGCATATTAGATTTCAGCCCAGGCAAAACAAACAAACAAACAACAACAACAACAACAAGAACCACTTGTATAGCCACAGGCCCTTTGGAATATAACTAAAATATGCCTACTAGCCATCTACAAAATGGAGAACCCACTAACTCTTCATCTGCACTATTCCAGTCTTTAGATCCATGATTGGTCAACAGCTTGTCTGGCTTTATATGTTAGCTCTCTTTTTAGCCACCAGGTTCCAGATGCAAGCAGGCTGCCAACCAGACTTCCCTGGACAGACAACCCCACCAATGTGTCATGGAGCTACACTTCCCCAGAGCCTCACCTTACTAGGGAAAGAGAGATACAGGCCGGGAGTATGGATAGACCTGTCAACACCCATGTTCAACGGGGAAGCAATTACAGAAGCCAGACCTTCCACCTTCTGCATCCCACAATGACCTTGGGTCCATACTCCCAGAGGAATAAAGAATAGGAAAGCTATCAGGGGAGGGGATGGGATACAGAGTTATGGTGGTGGGAACTGTGCAAACTTGTACTTCTCTTATCCTATGGTTTTATCAATGTTTCCTTTATATAAATAAAAAATTAAAAACAATAATTCAGATAATAGCCTTACACCGTTGACTAAAATAAGCTTTAAATGAATTATAAATTTAAATGTGAAGTATAAAGCACCTAAAATATAAGAATGGAGGAATTCTTCCTTTTATATTTCATTTATTTTATTTTTATTAGAGAGATATAGAGAAATAGCTAAAACCTGGAAGCAACCCAGGTGCCCAGCAACAGAGGATTGGCTGAGAAAGCTGTGGTATATGTATATATATATATATATATATATATATATATATATATATATATATATATATACATATACAATGGAATACTATGCAGCTATCAAGAACAATGAACCCACCTTCTCTGACCCATCTTGGACAGAGCTAGAAGGAATTATGTTAAGTGAACTAAGTCAGAAAGATAAAGATGAGTATGGGATGATCCCACTCATCAACAGAAGTTCAGTAAGAAGATCTGAAAGGGAAACTAAAAGCAGGACCTGATCAAACTGTAAGTAGGGCACCAAAGTAAAAACCGTGTGGTGAGGGGTAGACATGCAGCTTCCTGGGCCAGTGGGGGGTGGGAGTGGGTGGGAGGGATGGGTCACAGTCTTTTATGGTGGGAATGATGTTTATGTCCACTCCTAGTAAAATGTAGTCATATAAATCACTAGTTAATTAATATGAGAGGGGGAAAATTAATTGTATGTCTCCAAGTTTTTAAAACACAGACTGAGTCTTTTTAATATATAGACTGTGTATTTGATATGCGGACTCTCTCAAAAGCCTAGACCAAGTAGATCAGAAGCAACCAATATCACAGCTATATACAAGATACTGGGTTCTGTATAGCAAACCCTAACAAAAGGACTTTTCAAAGTTAACCCAATTACCAAATAATGTCATGATAACATTAACTATCGATTGTCTTTTTGAACCCTAAGACAGCAGGAACCTCACATCTCCACTATAGAGCCCCTACTTCCCCCAGTCCTGGAACCCTTGGATAGGGCCCACTTTCCCATATGCCTCTCCCAATCCATATCAAATAATATTGCATCTGCCGATCACAACCTAATGAACTCAACGATTGCCACCTCAACATGCTTTAGCTCAGACTGTGTCCAGAGACTTCAGGTGTGGAATGACAACCCTTCAACTTCATTACTCGGGTGACACCTTTCCTTTCATACTATTCTCTAATTCCATCCCAGGTGGATCACTTTCTAACAAAGTCCCAAAACCTAGATATAGACCAGGTTCTGTGAGAGAGTGCATATGTTCACACGTATCCATAAACAAGTGCAAAATATATACCTGAAAGCAGGACTACACTAGAGTTTGCAGTGAGTACCTCCCTAACACTTCCTCTCCACTATTCTAACCTTTGCATCCATGTTTGCTCAACAATTTGTTTGACTTTGTATGTTAACTCTCTTTTCAGTCACCAGGTTCCAGATGCCATCAGGATGCAGGCCAGGCTTCCCTGGACTGAAGACCCCACCAATGTGTCCTGGAGCTCTGCTTCCCCAGAGACACACCCTACTAGGGAAAGAGAGAGGCAGACTGGGAGTATGGACCAGCCAGTCAACACCCATGTTCAGTGGGGAAGCAATTACAGAAGCCAGACCTTCCACCTTCTGCAACCCACAATGACCCTGGGTCCATGCTCCCAGAGGGATAGAGAGTAGGAAAGCTATCAGGGGAGGGTGTGGGATGTGGAGATTGGGTGGTGGGAATTGTGTGGAGTTGTACCCATCCTACCCTATGGATTTGTTAATTTATCCTTTCTTAAAAAAATAATAAAAAAAGAAAAAATAGAAATATAGATGAGAGAGATATCAGAGCACTGTTCAACTCTAGTTTATGGTGATACTGGGGATCAAACCTAGGACATCAGAGCCTTTGACATGAAAGCATATTGCATAACCTTTATGCTGTCTCCCTGTCTCCCCAGCCCACCAAAATAGAGATTATAAGTGACCTCAGATATGACACTGTCTCTTAGTTATAACTCAGTAGCCATGACCATAAAAAAATAATTGACAAACTGAACTTCTGCTATATGGAAGACACTGTGAAGAGAATGACAGGTCAGAATCTGGGTGAAAATATTTTGCAAATGACATGTCTAATCAAAGACTGATAGCCAAAATTTTACCAAGAACTCTGAAGATTCAAAAATAAGAAAATGAGTACTTAAGAGAAAGTGTAACATTAGAGTCCAGCACTTGCGTGCCTAAGAGTCCTAGAGGTGCCACGTTCAATCCCCAATACCACCATATGCCAAGGCTGAGTAGTCTGGTCTCTTTCTCTTATGAAAATAAATAAATAGGGAATCTGGTGGCAGTGCAGCAGGTTAAGCGCACGTGGCGCAAAGCTCAAGGACCAGCTTAAGGATCCTGGTTCGAGCCTCCGGCTCCCCACCTGCAGGGGAGTCGCCTCACAAGCAGTGAAGCAGGTCTGCAGGTGTCTTTTTCTCCCTCTCTCTGTCTTCCCCTCCTCTCTCATTTCTCTCTGTCCTATCTAACAACGATGACATCAATAACAACAACAGTAACTACAAAAGCAACAAAAGGGAATAAATAATTAAATTTTTTAAAAAAGAAAATAAATCTTATTGAAAATGAGCAGCACAATACAAAATGATCAGACATTTTGAACATGTAACTCATCAAAGGAAAATGGTAAACAAAGATGTGAAAAGACTATTCAAACTATATGCCAGCAGGGAACTTCAAACTGAAACAAGGTCATATCATTCTACTAGGCTGATGAAAATTCAAAACATAGCACAAAATGTTGTCAAAGATGTAGTACAACAGTGTCCTCAAACTTTGTGGTAGGAATGTCAAATGATGGATTGATGCATTTTTATAAAATCAAATATATTTTTTTCATGAAATACAGAAACTACATTCTTGGTATTTACTCAAATGAGTTCATGTCCACATAAAAGCCTGTGCATGAATATTTATGCTAATTTTCTATTGGTAAATACCAAAATTTGGAAGAACCAAGATGCTCTGCAGTAGGTAAATGGATGGAATATTATTTAGTGCTAAATAAATGAAATGGGGTAGTCTTAAACACATATTATTTGGTGAAAAATATCAATCCAGTCTATATACTCTGTGACTTCAAGTACGTGGCACCGTAGAAACAGGAAACACTAAATTTGTAGTAGGGCACCAAAGTAAAAACCCTGGGTGGGGGGTAAAGGTAGATGTCTAGCTTCATGGGGTGGGGGTGGGAAAGGGGGTGGGACACAGTCTTTTGGTGGTGGGAATGGTGTTTATGCACACTCCTATCAATTTGTAATCATATAAATAACTAATTAATATGAGGGGAAAATTGATTGAATGTCTCAATTTAAAAAAAAAAAAAGAAGAAACACTGGAAGAATCTGCAAATCTAACAGTTTATAGGACAACAATGCCTGAGAGGCTAGGCTAGGTATATTAAGACTGGGTTACAGGCTAATTTGCACTAAGAATTTCTAGAATGTGTCTAAGTCCTTTATTTCCCAAATCAGTTTGACCAACAGTATTCTTTATCATAGAGCATCAAATATTGTCTCACAGTATATTAGCGTTTTAAGGAGAAGTTTTATAATGTTGACCAAAAAGTAGTCATCTAGTAAAAACCCATAAACATCAAAAGCTAACTTAAAGAGATTCATCAATAGTAATATTTCCAGATTATATAGTAATTATATATATATTTGTATATTAAAACCAGGAAAAAATAGCATTCTCATCCAATTCTTGCCTTTGCTCAAAGTTCTGACTTAAAGAATAAATTGACTTATATAATAGATGTTGTCATACTAGAACAATGTGGATTCTAAAGCAGATATAAATACTGTCCCTATAAAAGAAGGATACACAGAGAGGAGAATACCATGTGAAAACGGTAGACAACATTATATATATATATATTAATTGAAGAAAGCATTGGAAGTTATGTGAGAAGATATAACAAAATTGCTCTCAGAACCCCAGAAAGAACAAGCTCTAACTCGCTTTTAAACTTTGGGCTCCAAAACTATGACACTAAATTTCTTTTTTATTTTTTAAGAATTTATTTATTTTATCAGAAAGATACAGGAGAGAGAATAGAGTACAGCTCAGTTTTGGCCTATGCAGGTGCTGGGGATTGAACCCGGACTTCCGAAACTCAGGCATGAAAATCTTATTGCATAACTCTTATGCTGTCTCCCCAGACACAGACACTAAATTTCTGTTGCCTTAAGCCACCCAATCTGTGGTACTTTGTTGCAGTAGTACTAGTAACCTAATAAAATATCAAACAAATTTCGCAAAAAAAAAAAAGAAAAAAAAAACATTGGTAGCTGTCTGCTGTGTTTTCCTTCCAGTTTCATTTAAGTATGAGGATCTCCTGGAAAAGTGTGCCAGGTCCAGTGATTTTTGGTGTATGTGCACTAATCTTAAACCCTATCCTCTCACTCCTACCAGTTAACTTTATGAGGAAGAAAGATGAACTAGGCTAGGATTTCAGACAGAGCCGTGTCTCTCTGCTCAGACACAGGAAGCTCTCTGGTAACGAGCATCACAGAAGATAAATTATCTTCATTTTATGCCACTTCTAGACCAACATATGAAAGCCACTAGTTCTGTTTTCTCTTAACTGAATTTATGACCAAATCATTTCACTAGCCCAGGAGATCTCCATTCAGCAGCACTCTCATGTCTGATAATGACATTGAAGAGTTAAAGCACTTAAAGGCTGCAGGCTCCAGATGCTGTAGAAAACTCAGCTCATAGCCAAAGAATAGGGACTTGCTCTCATTACTGGGGAGAAGCCTGAAGCAGAAATGATTTCATGATGGCACCTCTCAGGAATTCTCTGCTCCCATCTGACAGTGAGTGCTCCGACATGTTTGGTCAGAAGAAATGTTTTCAAGGAAAGAGCTCTTTATGAATCAGGATGTAGTTTCAAAACAATGAAAGCCTTTTGTTTTGAACTTTCTTTGGGATGAAAATATGTGACACTGAATGAAGCCAGAAGAACTAGAAGAACTTCTCAAACTCTAACTTGCAAGTATCCTACAGATCACTGGAGAGTTTACTTGTGACAGGCTTCTGGAAGGAAAAAAAAAAGTTCACATTTAGAAGTTAGTACAATTATTCTTTTAGTGCTATTTATATAATCTCTTCCCAAATGGAAAACTCAACTTCAAAAATCCCAGAATAGGATTTAAGTTTTGAGTTTAGTGGCATACCTTGGGAGATATTATTATTATTACTTAATTATTCACTTTTTGGGGCAACACTGCTCCAGTCTGACTTTTTCACTGGAGTGGGGGTGGGGAGGGAGGGAGCAGGTAGGCACAGCATCAAAGCTTCCTTCAATGCAGTAGATGTCAAGCTCAGTTATTCACCAGGCAAAGCAGTACACTATTCAAGAGAGTTATTTTGCTGGGTTTTTTTTTTTTGGTATTTAAAATATATATATATATATATATATATATATTATTTAAGAAAGGATTAATTAACAAAACCATAGGGTAGGAGGGGTACAACTCCACACAATTCCCACCACCCAATCTCCATATCCCACCCCCTCCCCTGATAGCTTTCCCATTCTCTAGCCCTCTGGGAGCATGGACCCAGGGTCATTGTGGGTTGCAGAAGGTGGAAGGTCTGGCTTCTGTAATTGCTTCCCCGCTGAACATGGGTGTTGACTGGTCGGTCCATACTCCCAGTCTGCCTCTGTCTTTCCCTAGTAGAGTGGGTCTCTGGGGAAGCGGAGCTCCAAGACACATTGGTGGGGTCTTCAGTCCAGGGAAGCCTGGCCAGCATCCTGATGGCATCTGGAACCTGGTGACTGAAAAGAGAGTTAACATACAAATTGTTGAGCAATCATGGAACCAAAGCTTGGAATAATGGAGAGGAAGTGTTAGGGAGGTACTCACTGCAAACTCTAATGTACTTCTGCTTTCAGGTATACATTTTGCAGTAGTTTATGGATACGTGTGAACATATGCTCTCTCTCATAGAAACTGGTGTATATCTAGGTTTTGGGACTTTGTTAGAAAGTGAACCACCTGAGACGAAATTAGAGTATACTATGTAAGGAAAGGTGTCACCCAAGTAATGAAGCTGAAGGGCTGTCATTCCACACCTGAAGTCTCTGGACACAGTCTGAAGTGAAGCATGATGAGGTGGCAATCGTTGCATTGATTAGGTTGTGATCGGCAGATGCAATATTATTTGATATGGATTGGGAGAGGCATATGGGAAAGTGGGCCCTATCCAAGGGTTTCAGGACTGGGGGAAGTAGGGGCTCTATAGTGGAGATGTGAGGTTCCTGCTGTCTTAGGGTTCAAAAAGACACTCGATAGTTAATGTTATCATCACATTATTTGGTAATTGGGTTAACTTTGAAAAGTCCTTTTGTTATGGTTTGCTGTACAGTACCCAGTATCTTGTATATATAGCTGTGCTATTGGATGCTTCTGATCTACTTGGTCTAGGCTTTTGAGAGAGTCTGCATATCAAATACACAGCCTATATATTAAAAAGATTCAGTTTGTGTTTTGAAAAACTTTGAGACATACAATTAATTTTCCCCCTCTCATACTAATTAACTAGTGATTTATATGACTACATTTTACTAGGAGTGTACATAAACACCATTCCCACCACCAAAAGACTGTGACCCATCCCTCCCACCTACTCCCACCCCCCACTGGCCCAGGAAGCTGCATGTCTACCCCTCACCACACGGTTTTTACTTTGGTGCCCTACTTACAATTTGGTCAGGTCCTGCTTTTAGTTTCCCTTTCAGATCTTCTTAGTCAACTTCTGTTGATGAGTGGGATCATCCCATACTCATCTTTATCTTTCTGAGTTAGCTGACTTAACATAATTCCTTCTAGCTCTGTCCAAGATGGGTCAGAGAAAGTGGGTTCATTGTTCTTGATAGCTGCATAGTATTCCATTGTGTATATATACCACAGCTTTCTCAGTCACTCATCTGGTGTTGGGCACCTGGGTTGCTTCCAGGTTTTAGCTATTATGAATTGTGCTGCTATGAACATAGGAGTACACACCTCTTTTTGGTTGGGTGTTATACAGTCCTTGGGGTATAACCCCAGGAGAGGAATTACTGGATCATATGGAAAGTCCATGTCTAGCCTTGTGAGAGTTGTTCAGACTGCTCTCCAGAGATGCTGGACCAATTTACATTCCCACCAGCAATGTAAAAGGGTTCCTATGTCCCCACAACCTCTCCAGCATTTGTTGCTGTTGTCCTTTTTGATGTATGCCATTCTTAGAGGAGTGAGGTGGTATCTTAGTGTTGTCTTAATTTGCATTTCTCTAACAGTCTTTTCTCTGACAATTTTTATAAATTTGCATTTTTCTGACAATTTTTATAAATATTGTTAACTGTAAACCCCATCAATATGGTCTGGGGCCCATATCCAACAGCATATTAGCTGTTAGGCTCAGGTGAAAATAGTAAAGTCATGGGCCCCTTGGAATATACCTAAAATAGACCTACTAGCTTTTTCCAAAATGGAGACCCCAAATCTTCATCTGCAATATTCTTGCCTTTAGGTTCACTATTAGTCAACAATTTGTTCTGCTTTATATCTTAACTCTTTTTCAGCTATGAAGTTCCAGATGCTACCATGATGATAACCTGACTTCCCTGGGCAGAGGACCCTGTCATGTGTCCTAGAGCCCCAATCTCCCCAGAACCTTGCTCCACTAGGAAAAGAGAGAAACAGGCTAGGAGTATAGATTGACCTGTCAATGCCCATGTTCAGTGGAGAAGCAATTACAGAAGCCAGACCTTCCACCTTCTGCACCCCACAATGATCTTGGGTCTATGCTCCCAGAGGAATAAAGAATAAGGAAGCTATCAAGGGAGGGGATTGGATATGGAGCTCTGGGGGTGGGCATTGTGTGGAAATGCACCCCTCTTATCCTATAGTCTTGTCCATATCTCCATTTTATAAATAAAAATTAAAAACATGTTTATTTATTATTGGATAGAAACATAGAGAAATTGTGAGGGAGGAGTAAAGAGACAGAGACACCTGAAACCCTGCTTCACCACTCGTGAATCTTCTCCCTGCAGGAGGGGACTAGGGGCTTGAACCTGGGTCCTTGCACACTATAATGTGTACACATAATCAGTTGCACCACCTCCTGCCCCCTTCTTTGGGTATTTTTAAGAAAGAACTTCAGTTTGGGAACGGATGGGGAAGAGTTATTTAGGATATTATTTTTTGTAATAATTCTTAGACTTTTCAAAATTTGTTGTGGAGTAAGGGTCAAGAAGGAAGAAAGGAAGGGAGGAAAAGAGGAAAGAAATTACTCCATCGGTTAAACAGTACTTGAAACAAAAACATTGGTATTATCTGGAACAGAATATGAAGTCCACAACAGAAACAAAAGGCATTCTGTTATGAAACCAGAAAGAAAGCTACAGGTTGCTCTGATTACTAAAGTATAGTTGCCTTGTAAGGGAGAAAAATGAGCCCTTTTTGTCATGATCTGATTTACTTAAAGTAAAAAATGCCTTTATTTTGTTTAGAAAATAAATGCAGTCATACCAATCACAGATGTTAGATAAGTCAACAAACTGAACAATAATCTACTGAAATTAGTAACATAAGTGATCTAATAGCAGCAATTAATATTATTTAAGGATGAAAAGAATGGTATGTCATTCTTTGATTCATGAGACTATGTGTGTAGGATATGTGATACACACAAACATACAAACATGTATGGGCAGAAACAAAGTGTTGCTGGGAACCCATAGCCAAATTTTTCCAAGATCAGAAAAGCAATGCGTTGTTTCTACATGAGACAATATAGAAAATGGAGGAAATGCAGGGCCAATACAGGCACTGACAAGCCTAATTGTATTATTTCATATGAAATTTGTCATCAAAGGTGGTAATGGAAGCAAAGGTGGCTGGCTAATCATCCTGGTTATTTATTGGTTTCCATCTCTCAATGACCAGTCCTAGTATGGAGACCTCAGGCATGAAAGTTGTTTGCATAACCATTATGCTGTCTCCCTAGTTAATTCTATCAGGTGTCTTAACATTCTTTCTGGGCTGGAAGATAGCTTACTTGATAGGGCACATGTCTGAGCATGTGTGCACCCCAGCTTTGAGTTTCAATAGCACCTAGGAGCACTATGGTGCCAGGAGGGGTGGTGGTGGGTAGTGGGAGGGACTCTAGTGCTATGGTCTCTTTCCTTCTCTCTGACTCTGAAATAAAAAGAATAAAGTTGATTTGGAGCAGAAATCATGCATGCAAGAGACCCTAAGTGGTATGATGATGTTGATAACAACAACAACAACAACAATAATAATAATAACATTGTTGATTAACTTCACAAATGTGTGACTTACATTACTATGCAGTTTGCTTTTAAGAACTGGGTTAAAGGGGAAAAAAAGCTGTTATTCACCTTTCATTCATTTTTTTCTACTTAGTTTTATTTAATTAAAACATTGCAAAGTCCATTAGACATATGTTTAGTTTTGAGGGCAAATAATAGATACATTTTAAATATAAATAATTGGGATTTTTTTTTTGCCTGGTCTTCATACTTGTTTCTGGCCTGAATTCTTTCTGAAACTCAAGGAATTTCCTAAATTTTATGCACAACAGATGTCCAGTCATGTCTTTTGGTAAGTTAATGAGGTGATTTTTTTGAAAGTTTCTAAGGGTATGGGTTCCTTGTCAGAAGTACAAAACTCTTAATTTGGAGGTTTGGCTTTTGAGACTACCACCCTCAACTATGAAATTGAATGGAAACATTCTGGATGTAGGATCAATTCCAACCACCAAATATTTATTTAATCATGTCATTGTAGCATAATTTCCATAATAACTATAATGGATGGGCTTCCAAGAGCCTTTACAAGTTCATCCTGATGTCTCAAGTCTCTTTATTTGAGCCATCTCTAAATTTCGAAGTCAACTAGTATTTGCTGCCTACACAGCAGAGCAGCATGTGTCTCCTCAAAGTTGGCCAACAATCTGTCATCTGTGATTTCATAACCACTCAACAGAAAGAGGGCCTGTTGATCTCTGACATGCTACTTAATAATCAGTCACCACTGGAGAAAAACTTCAGATGATGGAATATGTGAATTTAGAGCCTTCTGGAAACTCGTACTCTCATTTGGAATCTTGGAATTTTAATTTTTTTATAAATTCTTTTTATTTATTTATTTATTATTCCCTTTTGTAGACCTTGTTTTTGTAGTTATTGTTGTTGGATAGGACAGAGAGAAATAGAAATAGAGAGAGGAGGGGAAGACAGAAAGGGGGAGAGAAAGACACTTGCAGACCTGCTTCACTGCCTGTGAAGCTACTCCCCTGCAGGTGGGGAGCCGGGGGCTCGAACCGGTATCCTTATGCCGGTCCTTGCACTTTGCACCGCGTGCACTTAACCCGCTGAGCTACCACCCGACTCCCAGAATTTTATTCTAAATTTTCCTTTTAAAATAATTTATTTTTAAAAATCTAGAGTACTACATAAAAGTCTTTTTTTTTGCAAAACCATTATGATATCTTCCCAACCCTTAAAATGATTATTTTAAAAAATATTTTTCTTTTAAATGAGAGAGATACAGAAGGAAATATACAGAGAAAGATACTAAAGAAATACTCACCTCTGGCTCATAGTGGTATAAGGAATTGAACCTGGGACCTTGGAGCCTCAAGTAAGAAAGTCTTTTTAGAGTACCATTGTGCTATCTACCCAACCCTTAAAATAATTCTCTAGACTTAACCTATCTGTAACATAGACCTCAGAATTTAAGTGTTATTCACACTAGACATAGGCATGTTTCACCAGAGCCAGAAGATTGCTGAGCTGAGATGTCCAGGAATCTATACTGATCGCTGTTCAGTCAAATCGTAAAGAAGTATTACTGAGAAAGCATCAATGTGAACAAATATGGGTGATAAACAACTGATAAGTATATGAACACAAAGGTGTTTTTGAGTTACTAACTGGGATTTGTCACCTGGTTTAGGCCCTGAATGGGTGCCTGAGTCTTAAGACACAACCAGGTAAAACCAATAAAGTTTTTTTTCCCAGAATTTCTGTATAATGTTTGAGATCACAAAGTTTCTTTTTTTAATATTTATTTATTATTTCCCCTTTCGTTGCCCTTGTTTTTTTTTATTGTTGTTGTAGTTTTTATTGTTGTTGATGTTGTCGTTGTTAGACAGGACAGAGAGAAATGGAGAGAGGAGGGGAAGACAGAGAGGGAGAGAGAAAGATAGGCACCTGCAGACCTGCTTCACCACTTGTGAAGTGACTCCCCTGTGAGTGGGGAGCCAGGGACTCGAAACCAGCACCATGTGCACTTAACCCACTGCGCTACCACCTGACTCCCGATCACAAAGTTTCTAAACTATTGGTGCTGGTGGCAGTATTGAGACAAACAGTAGCAGGATTATGAGTGGCACTGAAAACCACAGCTATTGTGGTGATGTCAGAGTCCTCAACCTCAGCTATACATGCCCAACCTGCCTGTGCAGCTTCCAGATACCTGTGGCATCAAGAGAGTCATTAGAGGGCACCCGTGCTATGGTGGTTCTTTTGGACTGAGGAGTGATTGAGGAGAACATAAATAGTACATCACATCTAAAAACCCAGGCACTTGTTTGCTAGAAAAAAAGGGGTACCAACAGCTCTGGATTTCAGCTCAATTTTACTTTTGTTGCATCTTAAAATGTAATGATTCAAACAACAAATAGCATCTTACTAATATTAATGATTGAATCACCTGAAGCTCAGACAGGATTTAAGACTCAGAAGGTTTTAGTTTTCATTACTTCTTTTTTAAATTAATTAATTTACTTATTATTGGATAGAGACAGAGAAATCAAGAAGGAAGGGGGAAGATGGAGAGAGACAGAGACAGACATAGAATGTGAGGTCGGATCTACAGGGATGCAGAGGTCACATAGGCTCCTCAGCTGAATATGGGCCCCAGATCAGATCAAATCGATGGGGTTTATAGTCAACAATATTTATCCTCCTTTCCCACATTTGTGAGCTACTCTCTCCCCAAATCCAGCTTTCTGGTCCTTTTTCCAGCAATGACATAATCTCCCCAGACAATAATTAGGATCCACCTGCATATCAGATTTCCGGATCATGGAAACTAGTATAGCCACAGGCCCTTTTGAATATAACTAAAATATGCCTACTAGCTATCTGCAGAACGGAGACCCCCCCTCTTTATTTTTTATTAGTGATCTAATAATGATCGACAAGAATGTGGGATAAGAGGGGTACAATTCCACATAGTCCCTACCACCAGAGTTCTACATCCTATCCTCTCCATTGGAAGTTTCCCTAAGCTTTACCCCTCTGGAAGTATGGGTCAAAGATCTTTATGGAGTACAGAAGGTGGAGGTATGGCTTCTTTAATTGCTTCTCCACTGGACATGGGCATTGACAGACATAGAAACACCTGTAGCACCACTTCACCACTCATGAAGTTTTCCCACTGCAAGTAGGGATCAGGGCCTTGTACCTGGGTCCTTGTTACTGTAATGTGTGAGTTTAACAAGGTACACCACCACTTAGTCCCCTTTTTTCATTACTTCTTGTTCATTATCATTATCACAGCTCAGTGGTCTAAAGCACACCTACTTTATTACTTATCACAGTTTTCTGGTGGCTTAGTGTTTAGACAGGTAGTAGTTCTACATGTTTCATTTGAGGTCTTCCATGTAACTGCAGTTAGAGAGCAATTGTATGACCTGTCTTGAATTGTTTTGCTTATATGTCTTGGGCTTATGTGGTCAGTCAGTCAGTTGAGCTCTGCTGAGCTTCTGGGAAGCTGTCTCATCACATCTTCTCTAAGCAAATGTCAGGGTCTGTCTTTACCTCCTGCCATTCTCTTCACATGATCTCTAGCAGAATAACTGAATTTCTTATGCTACAGTTTATGAGTCCTCAGAATAAGACAGTAGACTTTCTGAGGCCTCCTGAGGCTCAGGTTTGAAACTTACACAACATCCTCTGTGATCATGAGTAGTGACATTCCAAGCTGCCACAATATCAGGACCCATCTTCCTCAGGTGTAGCATAGAGTATGTTTCCCAGACTCCCTTCAGAGGATGGAACATTCTCTACCATTGTTGATCCAAGTTGAGGGCAACATCCTATGGGGGTCCACAAAGGGGTCTGTTTTGTTGTCCTGATATAGATGACCTGTAACAATGGAGAGAGGGATTCATTTGAGGTCTAGGCCCATCATGTCTGTTTGGGAATCTCAGGACTCCCCAAACAGGGCCCCAGGTGATGGGGTGGCCTGGTCTATATCTCTTCCCTGATCCAGGTTTCTGTTCCTTTTCCAGCCATGACATCACCTTCCCAGACAATAATTTGGATCCACCTCCATGTCAGATTTCAGGCTCAGAGAAAAAAAAACTAGTATAGCAACAGGCTCTTTGAAATATAACTAAAATATGCTTACTAGCTATCTACAGAACAGATACCTTGCCAACTCTTCATCTGCACTACTCTAGCCTTTAGGTTCATGATTATCCAACAACTTGTTTGGCTTTATATGTTAACTCTCTTTTCAGCCACCAGGTTCCACATGCTAGCATGATGCTGACCAGACTTTCCTGGAAAGACAACCTCACCAATGTGTCCTGGAGCTCCATTCCCCAGAGCTCCACCCCACTAGGGAAAGAGAGAGACGGGCTGGAAGTATGGATCAACTAGTCAATGCCCATGTTCAGCGAGGAAGCAATTACAGAAGTCAGACCTTCCACCTTCTGCATTCCAGCAACATATGAGTGGCTGAGAAAGCTGTGGTATATATACACAATGGAAGACTGCAGCTATTAAGAACAATGAACCCACCTTCTCTGACCCATGTTGTATGGAGCTAGAAGGAATTTTGTTAAGTGAGCTAAGTCAGAAAGATAAATATGAGTATGGTATGATTCCACTTATAAACAGAAGTGGAGAAGAAAGAACAGAAATGGAAACTAAAAGTAGGATTTGACTAAATCTGGAGTAAAGCACCAAAGTAAAAATCCTGGGATGAGGATGAGGGTGGATGTTTGGCTTCCCGGGGCTTCAGGCGGGGTTGGGCTGGTGGGTGGGATGGGACACTGTCTTTTGGTGGTGGGAATGGTGTTTATGTACATTTCTATTAATTTGTAGTCATATAAATCACTATTTAATTAATATGAGAGGGGAAAAATTGGTTGTATGTCTCAAACTTTTTAAAGCACAGACTGGGTTGTTTTAATACATAGGCTGAGTCTTTGATATGTTGACTCTCTTAAACGCCTAGACCAGGGAGAACAGAAGCAACCAGTGGCACAGCTATATATGAATAATGTCAAAGGACATAAATTATGGGGATGTTGTGTATGATACAGCAAATCCTAACAAAGGGATATTTCAAATTTAACTCAATTGGCAAATAATGGGATTATAGCAATAACTATCTATTGCCTTCTTAATCCTAAAACATCAGTAACCTCCCATTCCTCTATGGAGTCAATGTTTCTACCAGTCCAGGAACCTCTAGGGTGGGAGTCATTTTCTTGCATGCTTCTCTCAATTCGTACCAAATGATATTGTATCTGCTTCTCCCAAGCTAATCAATGTAAGGAATACCACTTTAGCATGCTTTGCTTCAGACTGTGTCCAGACATGTCTGGCATGGAATGTCAATCCTTCACCCTCATTAGTCGGGTATTCCTTTTATAGTATTCTCTAATTTATAGTATTCTCTAATTCTTTTTATAGTATTCTCTAATACTATAGTATTCGTTTTATAGTATTCTCTAATTCCTTTTACAGTATTCTCTAATACTATAGTATTCACTTTATAGTATTCTCTAATTCCTTTTATAGTATTCTCTAATTCCTTTTATAGTGTTCTCTAATTCCTTTTATAGTATTCTCTAATTCCTTTTATAGTATTCTCTAATTCCATTCCAGGAGGTTTACTTCCTAACAAAGTCCCAAAACCTAGATATAGACCAGGTCCCATGAGGTAGAACATGTTTATGGATACATGTCCACATGTATACATAAATTAGTGCAAAATATATAACTGAAAGCAAAAGTACATAATAGTCTGCAGTGAGTACTGACTCATAAAGTTCCTAATGAAATAATATGTAATTAGACTTAGATACTCTCCTCACCTACTTCCTATTTCAGTTCTCTCACTCCAAAGTAACCTTATCAAAGCAAGGACTGTAAAAGCTGAATAAGGGCAAGAGACTGGCATACTTTATGGATGACTCTTTAGTCACTGTCAGGCCACCCCATTACCTGGGGCACTGTTTGGGGAGTCCTGAGATTCCCAAACAGACACGATGGGCCTAGACCTTAAATGAATCCCTCTCTCTATTGTTACAGGTCATCTATATCAGGAGCAACAAAATAGACCCCTTTATGGGCCCTCCATAGGACCTTGACCTCAACTTGGATCAACAATGGTAGAGAATGTTCCATCTTCTGAAGGGAGGCTGGACAACATGCTCTATGCTACACCTGAGGAAGATGGGTCCTGATACTGGGACAGCTTGGAATGTTCCTACTCATGACCACAGAATGTGAGTTCAGATCTACAGGGATGCAGAGGTCACATAGGCTCTTAAGCTGAATATGGGCCCCAGACCAAATCAAATTGATGGGGTTTACAGTCAATAATATTTATACTTTTTTCCCATATTAGGGAGCTACTCTTTTCCCTGATACAGCTTTCTGTTCCTTTTCCAGCCATAACATCATCTCTCCAGACAATAACTTGGATCTACCTGCATATCAGATTTCAGGCTCAGGGGAAAAAGAAAAACAACAACAAAGAAAACCTAGTATAGCCACAGGCCCTTTGGAATATAGCTCAAATATGCCTACTAGCTATCTATAAGTTTGAGGACCCCCCAACTCTTCATCTGCACTACTCCAGCCTTTAGGTCCATGATTGTTCCACAGTTTGTTTTGTTTTGTATGTTAACTCTAGCAGGATGCCAACCAGGCTTCCCTGGACAGACAACCCCACATATGTGTCCTGGAGCTCTGATTCCTCAGAACCCTGCCCCTCTAGGGAAAGAGAGAGACAGGCTGGGAGTATAAATTGACCAGTCAATGCCCATGTTCAGTGGGGAAGCAATTAAAGAAGCCAGACTTTCCACTTTCTGCATCCAACAATGACCTTGGGTCCATACTCCCAGAGAGATAAAAAATAGGAAAGCTATCAGGGGATGTGATGTGATATGGAGATCTGGTGGTGAGAATTGTATGGAGTTGTACCCCTCTTATCCCATGGTTTAGTCAGTGTTTCCTTTTTATAAATAAAAATATTTTTCTTCTTCCTTAGGTTAGAGTCATAATTGATTTTAATTGAAAAAGATTTATGCACTTACTTAATATACACATACACACAGAGACATACACACACACTTTGCTCAAATCTGACATACTTTGTAGGGCTATAGATTGAGCCTTATCCTTTGGGGCCTCAGACACACTAATTCTTTATTTTATTTTATTTTTTATATTTATTTATTTATTATACCTTTTGTTGCCCTTGTTTTTTTGTTGTAGTTATTATTGTTGTTGTTATTGATGTCATTATTGTTGGATAGGACAGAGAGAAATGGAGAGAGAAGGGGAAGACAGCGATGGGGAGAGAAAGATAGACACAGATCTGCAGATCTGCTTCACCACTTGGGAAGCGACTCTCCTGCAGGTGGGGAGCCAGGGACTTGAACCAGCATCCTTACTCTGATCCTTGTGCTTTGTGTCACTTGCGCTTAACCCGCTGTACTACTGCCTGACTCCCTTGATTCTTTATTTTTATTTGTATGTGGAGCCAAGGAATGAATGAGGATCTCACATGCACAGTACCACTGAATAGCCTATTTTTTATTTTGTATTTTGTATACTTAGAGAGAAAGAGTGAGCAGAGGAAGAAGAAAAACGAGGAGGAAGTAAAAGAGGGGGGTAAAGTGGAGAAGGAGGAAAAAGAGACAGAGAGAGAGAAAGGAGAGATATCACAGCCCTATTCCATCTTTCCATATTGTGTCAAGATTCAAATCCAGGGTGTCATGTATGGTAAGTCATGTGCTCAACCCTCTAGAGAACTTAGTCTTTTAATTTATTACTTATTTATTTACTTTTAAATTTTCACTGTTGGCTTAATAGTTTATAGTATAGTCTTTAACACATAGGCATAGCCTTTTAACTCCCTTTGATTGTGTCTAAGAGAAACACCAAGAACACAATGTCCCTTCATCCTGTCTCTTTCCCTTCTTTCCCAGAGTCCTTTGCTTTGGCGCAATCTAGAACTTTCAAAACAAAAACAAAACATACAACAACAAAAAGAAAAAAACAAACTGTTTTTAAGACTTTGTGAGTACCATGGTGGTTATTTGGGAGGTAGGAAGGTGGGGTCACAGAACTTTGGTGGGGGGTGTGGTGTGGGAATACACCTTATAATCTTACAACAGTAACACTTTATTAATCACAAATAAAAAATGATAAAGAAATTCAAGTGCTATCATTAACCTGTAGATGGACTACGCTAGAGATAATTTAGAAGTGTTTTAGTGTGGTGATGGACCTGACAGAGCACACATATTACAAGGCATATGGACCCCTGATTCAAGATCCTGGTTCCCACCTGTAAGGGGTGTGTGTGTGTGTGTGTGTGTGTGTGTGTGTGTAGCTTCATGAATAGTGGAACAGTGATGTAGATACCTCTCTTTATCTCTTTCTATTTTCTTTTCTATTGATTTCTTTCTCTTTCTGTCCACTAAGTGAAAAAGTCAAATATTTGTTTTAAAAGCTTTGGACTAAGTTTATGTTCTCATTTACATGCTTCAAAATGATATACTTATCACCAATGCTATGTGCTCAAATGTCACCAGTTTATTGTTGTGGTATCTGGTACAGTAAGGAAAGAAAAATATAGGACAACCTAAACAATCAATATAATAGATCTTTGCAATATCAGCTGTTTAATTAATTTCTTCCTTTGATGTCAAACTTGTAATAAGTAATATTTAATAGATTTTTATTTACATTCCATTTCTTCTCTTTTTCAAGTACTTTTTAAAGTGAGTTAATTTAAACAGCATCCCTCTCATCTCTAGAACTATTTCTTTAATTTTATAGGCCATGAAGAGAGTTACAGATCTTTGTATTTTATGGTATGTTTATTCTTCTAGTTATGATTATACATATTTGTTTCAATTTATTTAAAAAATCAGAAATGGCAGATTCAGAATCAGAAAGGCTTTTTAAAATAAAATATTGCTTCTGACTGGCAAACTTATAAAAGTTATTATGAAAAATAAATGAAAAGAAAAGCAACTAATTTTTCTGGTATATAATTATAAGCTTCCCCAATGTAAATACTTCCTTCTCAAAACTATTTCTTGAACTTGATTATATTCTATATCATTACCTTGGAGAGCAAAGTCTGTCCTTAAATATAATATGTTATCTTTTTCCTCTTTTTATAAAGTCTGAGATCCTAAGTACAATAGTTTCTTTCTAGCAGAATTTATTGGTATAGTAACTAAGTCTTTTATTTCATTTTGATTGAGATTTAACCTCTCAGGGCAATAAGTTGTACCTAAAATTTTTCTCTAATTTTATGATTGGAGGCTGGTATATAGAATTACATGGAAAATTTGGACTTTTCTGTCATTCTGTACTTGTATCTGGAGCATAGTCTGTGATAGTTTTTTAAAATCTCAGCTTAATGTGAATGCCAAAAAAGCAGGTCTGCTCCTTTTGGGGTGTGTTTAAAAAAAACACCAATGAGAGTAGTATTTTTGAAGGTACATGTACAGTGATTGCTTCCACATCCCATAATTACTGCTTGTTAGAAGAGCTCTGAACAGAGGCAATATCCTGGAATGTTATTGCAATGTGAAACAAAATATATATTCAGGCCATTTACAGGAATCTTTTCTCAGGAGGCTTAAGTCCAAGTTGAGTCACTACAAGCCAATGTTGTTAGGTTGTCTGACTCCTTGATTCTCCAACACTTAGGTGGCCTGTATTCCCTGGCTCCAGCTCTGTGGGACTTGGACTTAAGCATTTAGAAAAATGTCCGTTGTAGAGAATGGCAGCCACTGGGACTGCCTGGGAAGCAAGGCAGTTTCCATCCTGGTGGCCAGGCAGGATACCAGGGGTTTACTTATAGCAGAGTTGATATTAGGCTTAGTCAGCTAAGGCCTTGTCCCTACCTAGGCTTTTAGCCAGACAGGATGGTTGTTTTTGTGGGGAAAACGTATTAGCTGCTGCATTAATGATTTCAGTAATAAGTGTTGCTCTCCACCTCCTTGTGAACTTTCAGAGAAAATATTAAGTCCACATTGGCTCTATTCACCAGGGGACAAATAATATTCTGATTGCCTCAGCATTCTTCCTAAATTCAAACACCAGCAATTCACAGCTCTAAAGACAGAAAATTTCCCAGCTCTTTCATTATCTGATGATGCATATTTAAAGCTCTGTAAAGACACAATTCACCATTCTAGGAAAACAAAGTCAATCATCTTGCCAAAAGTAGAACTCAGGGTTTGAGACTATAGAGGATGTAATCTTGTCAACTATCACCACCATTTTGTGATATTATACAGGCTACCAAATTGGTCAGTTTTCATCAAACCTAAGTCTACCACTCCAATAACTTCTTTTGGTTATTAAACTATGAAAGAGTAAAATTACTCATTTTGTTTGAGGTTCTAGGAAATGTACTCAAGACTCATTTTTTCATGTGAAAATCAGCAAATGTTTTTTTTCCAGCCCAATTTTTGATTCTTTTTGTTTTTTGTTTGTTTGGTTGGTTTTTTGAGAACGAGACAGAGAGAGAATGAGAGAAAAGAGCGGTGCCATAGTATGACTCAGGTATTGATAGAGCTTCCCCTGGTGCTGTCTATGGTGTCCCCACATATTGCCAGGATTCAGACGTAGGACAAAATTGGGAAGATGTGTACTATACTGGGTTAGCTATCTTTTGATCCCAAAGTTCACTTCTCATGCTTCTCCCTGAGATTTTTTTCTCCTGTTAAAAAAGAACATAAAATATAGGAAACGATCCAGCATATTGTTTTTGATCATTGTCACTACATGTTGAGAAAAGTTAAAGTTCTCTGACCAAAAGTGTTCAAATATTGAAGTCTTTTTTTTTTTTTTTTTCCTGCTAGGGATTTTGTTGGAGTTTTATGCCTGCATGATTCTACCTCTTTTTTTTTTTTAAGATAGAGTATAAGGCAGAGAGGGAGAGACAGAGAGATACTATAGCATTTTTCTACCACTCCTGAAGCTTCCTCAATGCTGATGTTCTCATGTAGTGGCAGGAACTCAAATCTGGGTCTTTGCACAGAGTAAGGTGTACACTCTATAAATGAACTGTCATGGCCCCTAAATGTTGAAGTCTTAACCCATAATATTTCATATTACAACCGAATGCATAGGTAGGATATTTAAAGGGGTGGTTATATTAATCATAGACTCTAAGCTAAAATGACTTATCCTCCTTATAAGAAGAATGAGACATGGCAGGAAGGAGAAAATCAAATGACAGCAAAGGGAGAATGTGGCCACTTTGAGGTGAGAGAGACACTAGAATCAGGTTCTCCCACATAGTTCTCAGAGGGAACCAAACCTGTAACAACTTGATTTAAGACTTGTAGTCTCCCAAACAGTGATCAAATAAATTTAAGTAGTGGTAAGAAGAATGTCAAAATATCAGTTTGTATTATTTTATTATAGCAGCTTGAGCAAACAAATATCCTTTTTTTTTTTTTTTTTGTAAAACAGGAGACATTATGATGCATGCCAATTTTAACTATTACTAGCCTTTTTTTTTTTTACCTGATCTACAAAGCTTTATTTTTCAAATGATTTGTTTGTTTGTGTGTGTTTGTTTAAAGAAAGGAAGAATGAGAATAAAGGGCTAGAGTACATTTCAACTCTGGTGTAATTTGATCTCAGGGATTCAACCTGCAGCCTCTGGGGTCTCAGGTTGGTGCTCTAATAGGTTCACTTAAAGAACTGGGATAATTGAGTCCCCAGACTTTGCTCAATAAATCTTGAAAGTGGTCTATCTTATAACCAAACTGGAAGAAGGTTGGGCATTATAACAGTGAATAGCATATAACAATGAATAAAATATTTTTCCTTCACCCCTAGTAATGTGACTTCTCTAAATAAAGAGAGGAAGAAGGGTTGGGAATCTATTTCCTACCATGTAAATAACTGTTACACCCTGAGAATATAAAGTTTCAACAAGGATAGGTAATGGTTTATTTGACATGGAGCCATAATCAGTATAATGTGGTCACATGTATATAGAAGGAACTAAGTAAAAATGTTATTTTAAGAAGTAATTCTTTCAAAGCAGTGTAGAAAACTCCAGTTAGGTAAAAAGAAGGAATGAAGAAAGGATAGTTCACTCCTAAATCAGAAAGTCAAAACAAGACAAGCATATAGAAATTTTCCTCTACTTCCAAAGAAAAATCCTGAACACTGATCACATGAATACAATTTCTAAATTAGTCCAATATTTTCATTTATTTCTGTCATTGAAGTCGGTTCTGTTTTATTTATAAGGATCTGTAAATAAAAGACACATAAAGATAGGAATTCTTTATTTTTGGAGAAAAACCTATCTTCTTATTTAAATTATTTTCTATAGAAGAATACACGTAAATGCCACCCACAATATGTCATAACTAACTCTGGGGAATAAATAAATCTACTGAAGATCATGCTGGAGTCAACAAAAGGGCATCATACCTGCAATACAGAGTGTTATCTCAACATACAAACTAGTTTGCATGACTTTGACTGGTAAAAATAACAGAAAACTGTATGTAGTTAGTAAACACACTTTGTAAAATTATTTAGAACTTATCTGTTTTTTTCCCAACTTCAGTATCACTTTGTTAAGGAGTCTTGATTTGCAGAATTATTATGATAGAGGAACATTTCATTTCTCCAAGATAGATGTCAGTACTCTCATCAAATTGTCATCCTACTCCACCATAGGACTTAGATCTCCCCCAAAGGATCTTGATTATCTTAACTCACTATCCCAATTTTGTGGAATAGTTAAGACTTTGTTAATCAAAATAGGGTCCCTATCTGCACCAATCATTGCTGTCTTTTTGGCATTTTCTAATCTGAGCTAGCTATAAATTTAGAATTTCTCTGGATCAACATAGTAAATTAAATCTACATGTAATATATGTAGCAACTAAATGAGTGAGTATATTATGATTACTATTATATCAACCATTACTCATATATAAGACACTAAGGGTTTTTATGCTCTATTATTATCTTTAGTTTAATTTGTAAGAGTTGTATAAGATTTCTTCTAAGAAGCAGAAATATAATCCTGTAATATAAGTACTGAATCCTCTGAAGTGTCAAGACTTATATAATCATTTACTTAAGAATTCTGTAATCTGTTGAGGTGAAGATGTCAACACTGCATTGGGTAGCTTAAAACAACTAGGCAGTTTGGTTCAGTTGTTTCCATGATGAGCCTTGTGCAACCTCTACTGTGTTCCATTTTCTTTGCCTATAGCAGGTAAAATACAGTCTCAAAATGTCTCAGTCATGCACTATGACTCATAAGATGACAGCTGTAAAGTAGTGATTATTTTTGAATCGTACAGATAGTTCAGACATAAGAAGGCAGAAGAAAAAAGAAGAGACTTGGAAAAGGAATAAAGAAACAATCAATCATGTGTCAGTGAGACAATACCACCATAAAATGTACTTACCTAATGTGCCAAAGACATGTGACATATCTATAGTGATTATGGCAAACAAAAGTTTTCAAACACTAAGAAAGTAAATACATTTGCAAGAGAATTAAAAATCATTGGTTAAATCACAATCTTTAAAAAATTATTTATAAAATATAAATGTTGACAAGACTATAGGATAAGAGGGGTACATTTCCACACATTGCCCACCCCCTGAGCTCTCTATCCAATCCCCTCTCTTGATAGTTTCTCTGTGCTTTATCCCTCTGAAAGCATGGACCCAGGATCATTGTGGGGTGCAGAAGGTGGAAGGTCTGGCTTCTGTAATTGCTTCCCCGCTGAACATGGGCATTGACATGGATCCTTACTCCCAGTCTGTCTCTCTCTTTCCCTAGTGGGGCAGGGATCTGGGGAGGCAGGACTCCAGGACATATTAGTGGGGTCATCTACCTTGGGAATTCTGGTTGTCATGGTAGCATGTGGAACCTGGTGGCTGAAAAAGAGTTAAGATACAAAGAAGAGGGAGTCCGGCAGGTCAAGTGCAGATGGCAAAAGTGCAAGGACCGGCTCAAGGATTTGGGTTCCAGCCCCAGGCTCCCCACCTGCAGGGGAGTCGCTTGACAGGCGGTGAAGCAGGTCTGCAGGTGTCTATCTTTCTCTTCCCTTCTCTGTCTTCCCCTCCTCTCTCCATTTCTCTCTGTCCTATCCAACAAGAATGACATCAATAACAACTGAAACAACAATGAAAAATAACAAGGGCAACAAAAAGGGAAATAAATAAATTAAAAAATATATATAAAGAAGAACAAATTGTTGACTGATCATAAACCAAATCACAATTTTTTAAAGGAGCTGGGAGTACTATACTAAAAGTAGAACCTTTAATTAATATCTTGAGTTAATTATCCCCATTAAAATTTTAGACAAACTGATTTCTAGTCAAAGCAATTTTAAGTGTTCTAACTCAGATTTTATCGTACTTTGAATAATCAAAATTGACATCACATCATATGAAAAATCTAAGGCTCAGGATTAAATGATAATGCTATTAGTAGGTCATTTTATGGAAACTTCTGGATCCACAAGATCAATAAGAATTTAGAAGAGTTGTTATATTAACCGAAACATTTGTGTCTAAGTAATGCTTTGTTCACTGTCTTGTTTTCGATTTAACCAGGTGAAATAACTAAGGAGACATACTACTAAATATTCATCCTTTGTTTTTTTTCAGGTGAGCTTCATTTACAAGGCTATAAATGTTTTAGTGATTTATATCTAATCTCTTCAAAATGCATTTCCCTACTATTATTTGCCCTAACTAGCAGTCTCCCACTACCCACGTCCAGGAACCACCTCTTTCCCTGCAAAGTCTCCTTTTTTTTCACCTTTATGAACTTCAGTTCTGTACTAGGTGTCCATAGTTTTAGTTGTGCTTTGCTTGCTTTCCTTATTTATTTGGTTGCCTCCAGTGGGTGAAATGACTGTGTATTTTCATTTATATATATATATATATGTTTTTTCAGATAAGCAACAATTGGAAGAATTCACTGCCACTAAACCAGACCTACAAGAAATACTGAAAGGAACAATGTACTCTTTTTATGAAAAGAATGATGAGAAACAGAAGTACAAGAAAGTGCTATTTATTATTCAAAGTCACACCATAGTGTTTTCTGTACTTTTTGTCCCTTTAAGAGACCAAACTGACTTCCAGGTTGTGGCTTCAAAAATGAATCCAAGAAGGGAAACATAAATACATTAGTATAGAGTTGAATAGACAGGTATTTCCTGCGGGGAAAATACAAAGTAAAACGTAGATTGGCTGTGGTATATTGCACTAAAACAAAGGACACTGGAGAAGGAGAAGGCAGGGTTCGAGGAGGCTTGGGAGTCCCGATACATGATAGTGGAAGAGAACCTAAGTTGAGCGTGAGAGTCTTTTGTGGACATGTATCATGGGGAGATTAAAAAGTGTACCCATGTGCCAATAATTATACTGCACTAACCCCCAATAAAGTGATAAAATTAGAATAATAGTTATAAAATATTTTACAGTATTCTAGTATGTAGGAAAAAAGTAAAATGAAATCACCTTTCAAAGAATATTTTCATTTGTGGAAAATAATTTTTAAAAACCCTAATAACCTCAACTTTATCATATATTTACTATGGACATATCAGAATTCCAGTTGTCATCTGAAAATAGAATTTTAAATTATGTGAAATGTTTTTTAAAAATTATATGAAATATTAGGTTCACCTCAGTATCCTATTTATGATAGACATTCAAGGATTGAACTAGAAAATTAGACAGTGTAGAGAAATTTCTATAATTACAATAGTCTAAAAAGTAAATAGTAAACAGAGTCTTTTGGTCAGAGATATTGATCATGAGACATATTTACAAACAGTGCCCAGTTCTTTGGACCATAGGCTAATGAGGCTAGTATTTGGCCATACCTGGGCACTGGGAGTTAGGGAGGTATAATATATATAATATCAAACTTTATGATGTTGAATATATATTATCGCCACCAGGGTTATTGCTGGGCCTCAGTGCCTGCATTGCAAATTCACTGCTACCTGCAGTCATTTTTTTTTCCTCTTTGAATTTTCTCTTTTTGATGGAAATAGAGAAGCATTGAGAAGAAATGGGGGGATAGAAAGGGAGAAAGAAGGACAACTGCAGCACTGCTTCACAACAGGTGAAGCTTCTCCCTGCAGGTGAGAACAGAGTGGACGGAACTTGAACCCTGGCCCTTGACATGGTAACATGCACTCTACCACATATGGCCTGGTCCCCTGGGCTATATTTTACTATATCTTCAACTTATAAGGAAATATGATTATTTCTCCATTTGGGAAAATTTGTCCTTTCATCTAGTTTCATTGTTATTTATTAGAATGTTTTGTAGTAAACATTTTATTTTAGAGTGTATTTCTCACTTAGTTCTGGCTGCCCAAATCCTAGTCATACCTCTAGTGTCACAAAAGAAGACTTGTCTCCTTTAGGAAGTGTTCCTGGATTAACCTTACCCCACTATGTCCCTTCCAGTCCACTTCCTTCTAGTTGAAAACAGTTGCCACATTGTACATAATATTTAAGTTTTGAAAATCTGTCTCTGTCTCACTAGGCTGCCTGAAAATGCTATCTTTTTTTCAATTCTTATAAGACTAAACTGATTAATACTCAACTTAGCCTTACCAGGTAAATTATTAAACTAAATCTAATTAAATTTAAATCTAATTAAAATTAAATTTTAGCATAGACTTGTTTAAACACATACTCATTCAATAGAAGGCAGAATACAATTTAGTTGTTATTCACAGTCTTCCAACGTCACAGATAGTTTCATTGTTAATAGTAATATATTCAAATAGGAAGAGAAATTCTATTAAATAAAACTATCTTAGACCCTCAAATTTATTTCTGCCCTGACTTAGAAATAGAAGGTAGTTTTCTACTCCTTCCCTATTGCTGTTCCATCCAGAAAAACGACTCTTGAGGGTTGGGCGGTGGCACAGCGGGTTAAGCGCACCTGGCACAAAGCGCCAAGGACCGGCATAAGGATCCCGGTTCATGCCCCCAAGGCTCCCCACCTGCAGGGGAGTCGCTTCACAGGTGGTGAAGCAGGTCTGCAGGTGTCTGTCTTTCTCTCCTCCTCTCTGTCTTTCCCTCCTCTCTCCATTTTTCTCTTTCCTCTCCAACAACAACGATATCAATAACCACAACAATGTTAAACAAGGGCAACAAAAGGGTAAATAAATAAATATTAAAAAAAAAAAGAAAAACTGCCAGTCCCTGTTCAAGGTGCCATTTGCCGGGCTGGGCTAGCTTTAAGGGCAGTAAAGAGAGACGACCAGGGACTCATGGCTGAGTGGTATGCAGTTCAGTCTTTATTCATGTGGAACGCAGCACAATCTAAGCTATCTCTAATCACAATCCTGTCCTTATATATCCTGAGGCAGAAGTGTCAGGTCTGAAAAGGATGTATGTAGGATAGGGGGTGGGGAGAAGGAAAAAATGCGCAAAATAGTGAGGATTAAACCAATGCCCTGGAGGCAGGGTGGTGCTTAGTTAACAGTGGTTATGTAAATAGAATACAGTGTTAAGCAGGGGGGATTAAACCAATGAAACAGAAGGGGTCTTACAAGCAGAATTTAGAAACATACCAACAAAAAACGACTCTTATTCATCTAAAGAAATGACTTGTATAGTTTTACAGTCTTGAGCAATTTGATAAACTAACTTAGAGATTTTCAACAGAGAACAAACTGAGAAATTTCTCATAGACTCTGGATGACAGAAAGACAGCATGATTCATTGTTACCTTGCACACAACAACATAGCCTTTGCAATCCTCATGAGAGAAGGTACTCAAAATTTATGGCTAACAAACTGGATTTGATTCTGGAGTTCCAGGCAGAGAAAATCTTAAAAAGAAATTTTTTAACCAAACTCATGAAACTTGAATTTCCTAAAAGTGCAAGGAAGAATTAGGTGAACTTACTGTTGGAAACATTTTAAAAGTAAACGTTTTTTTAGTCCTGAGGAAATTTCACCAGCTATATGGACTATTTGAAAACATGAAAGAGTGTTCTGACTTGAATTTTATTTCAAGTAAAAATTTATCTAAGTGAGCTGTTCCATTAAGAAATATCTGAATGCAGTGTTCTATTATTATTTTTGCTTCATTTCTTAATACTTTTAAATATAATTAATAGTAGAGCCTGTCCTCTATCATTGAAGTAGTTTTCTCTAGCTCTAAAGAACAAGAGTCATCAGATCACTTTAGCCTTTTGATCTTTCTCAGCAAATCAATTTCCCTGGGTCTACCTACCACACACATGTATGACCAGTATGAGGAAAGTGTTGGAGTAAGTTGTAAATCTGGTTTTATGTTCTAGATATCTAATGTGGACTATGAGTGCAATTAAAATAATAACTTAGTAATTATATTGGCTAAGTAATTTAGGGGGGAATCCACCTCATTTTTTGTTTCTTTTTCATCTTGCCTTGAATAAATAAAAGACAATGAAAATCATTGTTTTTAATAGGTGAAAGTCATTGGTGAGGTCTTCTTCACTGTATTTCTCAATTAACCTTTCCTGAAAGAAAGCATACTGTTACTGAAGTTTTTGAAAGTAGTCACAGAGTCTGTCATTACAACTGCATAAGCCAGGTGTGGCCTAGAACAGGGTAATACCTAGCCCTGCGAGCATAGCATGGGAAAGGCTCAAGATGGCTAGAGCACTTTACTAGTTCCCAAGTTTTTCTACATTTTACTTCTTTAAGAAATTAGAATGACTAAATTAAGAAAATGTAATCTAAAGGTTAACTGTTGCATTAAGACAACTACAAGATGGGGGGGGTGGGCAGCGCAAGGATCTGGGCTCAAGCCCCTGCGTCCCCACCTCCATGTCTGCAGGGGAGCAGGAAAAGCTTCACAAGTAGCAAATCAGGTATGGAGGTATTTTTCTGCCTCTTTCCCTTTCTTTCTTCCATTCCTCTTAATTTCTGACTGTCTCTATCCAATAAATAAATAAATAAAGATAATAAAAATCCACAGTTGTCAAGGACAGAAATTTAAGAAACAAATTTCAATATTTGTTTGTTTCTTAGGCCTGCCATACAAATCACCACAAGACTGATTGTTTAAAACAATAGAGGCTAATTTTCTCAGAACTCTGAAACCTAAGAACAAGATGTCATAAAAAATATCGCTCTGCAAACTCCAGAAAGTGTCCTTAAATACCCTTTCCAGCATTTCTTCAATCTCTGCTTTTATCTCCCACAATCTTCCATTCTGTGTTTTACCCTCTTCATATAAAAACATTTGCACTGGATTTAAGGCCCACCCAGATAATCTAATGTCATTTTTTTTTGTTTTGTTTTTCTCTTAATTTCATCTGCAGATAAGGTGACACTCACTGGTTCTGGGTAGGCATATTTTTTGGAGGGGTCACCCTTAATCCCACTATAATTACCTTGACAAACACTCAGGAATAGTGTTATTTATATCTACAAGATTCTTGTCAACCCCACATATATTATTGCTAATGAAATGCTTATGTAGATAGAAGCAGATTTCTCATAGATGGTCACAATTTTAGTATTAGAATTTGGAACAGTCTCTGGATTATTTAGTGAAAAAAATCATTGGATAAACACAACATTTTCTAGAGGGTCATTCACTATGAAAGTGCCAAGATTCATGTTCTGTCAGCTACATATAGCATGCTGTGTAAGTGTGACCTTGGTGCATGTATTCCTATTAGCTTTTTTGTCACTGTCTTTGCATTTGGGTCGAAATTTTTCTATAGTAAATAAAAAATAACAACTGACTGAAGAACAGAAGCTTAAATCTGGGCATCAGATTCTCTTCAAAATCGTGCACTTAACCTTAATGCTGTACATAAGAAAGAATACCTTCCTATTTAAGAAGTGCAATGTTATTTGTAATTTTCAAAATAAATAGCTCATTTTTTCCTGGTTATAAATCCCAGCTAGATCAGAAAGTGGGATCTTATTCCTCAGCAGCTATGTAATTTCCTCAAAAATTGTTTTGTTATTTCTTCTGAGTGGGTGTTTATATGAAGCATTATTTTGGCTTACAATACAGTTTTTCTGATAAATATATCTGTTTGTTATAGAGACAGTAAGTAGTTACTGCTCTTCTATAACTTTGTGCCTAAGGAAAGCAAAACATTAGGCTGCTCTCACTTGAAAATCATAAACAGAGGACTATTCTGATGGGTTCTGATGCTAGACAACCTTGACTGAAAATGCACTCACAGGGCAGGGTAGATAGCAGTGAAGTAGGTCTGCAGGTGTCTCTCTATGCTTTATCTTCCCTTACCCTCTCAATTTCACTCTGCCCTGTCAAAGAAAAGAAAAGGAAGGGGAAGAAAAATAAAAGGCTGCCAGAAGCAGTGGTTTTGTTGTGTAGACACTGAGCCCCAATAGTCATCCTGGTGGCAATTAAAAGAAGGAGGAGGGAGTCGGGCGGTGGTGCAGTGGGTTAAGTGCATGTGGCACGAAGCACAAGGACCAGCATAAGGATCCTGGTTCAAGCTCCTGGCTTCCCACCTGCAGGGGAGTCACTTCACAGGGGATGAAGTAGGTCTGCAGGTGTATATCTTTATCTCCCCCTCTCTGTTTTCCCCTCCTCTCTCCATTTTTCTCTGTCCTATCTAACAAAGATGACATCAATAACAACAACAACAATAATAACTATAACAATAAAAAATAACAAGGGCAACAAAAGGGAAAATAAATAAATATTTAAAAAATAAAAAATAAACAAAAAATGAGGAGGGAAAGAATTCTCTTTATTTTGCACTGTATTTATAACCGTACTTTATTTGATGTAGACTGATGTTACTTACCTCATCATCCCAAACAATAAATTTATCTAACCATTTTTCAGTGAAAAATTTTCTGTAGTTACATATTGTAACAGAATAACTAAAAATGCTTTTGTATTATCTTTATTTATTTATTGGATAGATGCTGTGCAGATGTCCCGTCAGGCTAGTGCCAGTTCCCGCGAGAGCTGGGACATTCTTGGAGGGCCTGTTCCGCCATGTTGTCCCCTCAGGCTAGTGCCAGTTCCGGTGAGAGTTAATATGATATTCTCGAAGTGCCCGTCCCAACCAATCCTGTCCCAGCTCATTACTCCTGGTTTTTGCCCTAAAAAGCCCTTCTTCTTCCATCCCTCTCTCTCTTGCCTGCTTTTCATTTTGGTGGTGAATGGAGGGCTGCTGTGAATAGCGGGAAGCTGCCATTTTGGCTAGCTCCAAGTGGCCCGAACCACTGCGCTCTCACCCAACTCTGAGGTGAATAAAGAATTGTGTTCCCTCTCCAGTCTGGATTTCCTCTCTCTCTCCCTCCTCCGTGTGGCAGCCAACAGATAGAGACATACAGAAATCAAGAGGAAATGGGGTGATAGAGAGGGAGACAGACAGAGAGAGACACCTGCTACACTGCTTCACCATTTGCAAAGATTTCCCCCTGCAGATGGGGACTGGGGGCTTGAACCCGGGTCCTTGCACATTGTACCATGTGCTCTCAATTAGGTGAACCACAACTTGGCCTCACCACAGAATAATGTCTAAGCTATTTTAGTTCGGCATGCAAGAAACCATTCTGTCTTAGATGCTAGACTTCATCTTAGACAATTGTCTTGAGTTATAAGCATTAGCAGAGCTTACTAGAGATATTTATTTTTTATCAGTTGATTGGGTAAATAATGATTTCTATGACAGTACTGACACATTGGTATAATCCCTGACCTCTTCATGATAGGTATCTGCATACCACTCCCACCAGTGACCCAAGTTCTTCTTCACCATCATACACTGAATACTCAGTGTCCCTCATCCCATCTCCCCTAGTTCTGAGTCCTTTGCTTTGCTACAATATACTCCACTCAGTCCAAGTTTCTCCCTGTTTCCTTTTTCTTCCCTTGCTTCTTTTTTTATTTTTTATTTTTTATTTAAGAAAGGATTAACGAACAAAACCATAAGGTAGGAGGGGTACAACTCCACACAATTCCCACCACCCAATCTCCTTAACCCACCCCCTCCCATGATAGCTTTCCCATTCTCTAGCCCTCTGGGAGCATGGACCCAGGGTCATTGAGGGTTGCAGAAGGTAGAAGGTCTGGCTTCTGTAATTGCTTCCCCGCTGAACATGGGCGTTGACTGGTCGGTCCATACTCCCAGTCTGCCTCTCTCTTTCCCTAGTAAGGTGTGTCTCTGGGGAAGCTGAGCTCCAGGACACATTGGTGGGGTCTTCAATCCAGGGAATCCTGGCCAGCATCCTGGTGGCATCTGGAACCTGGTGATTGAAAAGAGAGTTAACATACGAAGCCAAACAATTTGTTGAGCAATCGTGGATCCCAAGCTTGGAATAGTGGAGAGGAAGTGTTAGGGAGGTTCACCTTCTAACAAAGTCCCATAACCTAGATATACACCAGTTTCTGTGAGAGAGAGCATATCTTCCCTTGATTCTTAAGCAGCACTTATAAGTGACATCCTGTGTTCATCCTTCTCCCTCTGGTTCATTTCACTTAACATGATTCCTTCAAGTTCTACCCAAAATATAAAATCAAGAATATTTCATCATTTCTGATGATAGAGTAATATTCTTGAACCCACCCCATATTAATTATATGAGAATCTACACTTTAATTAAAGACACTTCCAGATGGTTATGGTATATTTTACAGTTTTATCAACCTTAGTGTAGTTTACTGGCCATTTTTTTTTCCTCTATGGTAGTCCCTTACCTAGAACTGACACAGTCCTATTTGGATAATAAACACTGATGATCATCGAGACAGGGGACCTTACCCAGCAGGTGCAAGACTTTGTTCAGAACCAAGTGCAATTCTCAGAAATGTTTGTACCTTTTCTGTTATTAGCAACAACTGGCCCTTTACACAAGGCTCAGAGAGAACCATTTTTGGAAGCTAGAATGAGGATATGATTCTTGCTCCACAATCATAACAAAAGCAGCAACCAGTGATGCCATTCCCCAATCTCTGATTTGTACACCTGTGTCTTGAGCCCTTCATCACTCCAAAGAGCAATTCAGTGCATATTGATTATATCCAACTGTAAGCAATGATTTGGGACTTTACTTAGGACAGTGTTTACAAGGAAGTACAGCTATAAATTTCACCATCTACTATGGAGTTCGTAGATGCTACTGAATACAGAGTAAAATCACTGTTAGAACTACATTAGTCTTTTGTGTTGAATTATTTATACTCTGCTTCACTTGTAAAAGAAAGCCATTCTACATTTTCTTAAGCAACATAGCTGTGTTGTGAAGGGTGTGTGAATCTTGAAAAATACAGACACCAGCATATATAGCTATGCTTTTTCAATCTCCATTTCATATACATGATTTAAATGACTATCAAGGAAAGTCTTAAAAGTTAAAGTTCACAGAATTGTACAATGTAGTCTAATGTTCTGTGCAATAGTGGGAAATGTACATTTTATTTATTTTTAAATTCATAATATTGTGGAGGTTAATGGTTAACAATACAGTTGTTGGCACGGGGTACAATTTCTCATTTTTAAAAAAATATTTATTTATTTATCCCCTTTTGTTGCTCTTATTGTTTTATTGTTGTAGTTATTATTATTGTTGTCATTGTTGTTGGATAGGACAGAGAGACATGGAGACAGATGGGGAAGACAAAGAGGGGGAGAGAAAGATAGACGCCTGCAGACCTGCTTCACTGCTTGTGAAGCGACTCCCCTGCAGGTGAGGAGCCAGGGCTTGAACCGGGATCCTTAAGCTGGTCCTTGCGCTTTGTGCCACATGCACTTAACCCTCTGGGCTACAGCCTGACTCCCACAATTTCTCATTTCTTTGTGACTGGTGTCTAGAAAAAACTCTCACCACAGTACATTCCATCATCATGCACCAGGACCCCCAATAAATACCCTTTCCATACCCTCTTTGCTCCACCTCCCCCGAAGGCCTTTCTTTTGGTGCAATACACCACTCTTCTGTCAAATTTCACTTTGTGTTTTTTCTCGTCCTTATTTCTAGAGTTCCACCTATAAGTGAGATTATTTGGTTTGTCCACTTTTTGACTTATCTCACTTAACAAGTTTCCTTGAAGTTCCATCCAGGGAGAGGAAGAAGAGATGACCTCATTTTAACAGGTAAGTAGTATTCCATTGTGCATATATACTAAAATTTTCTTATATCTGCCAGGGGACATATTTGTTTCTCCAAGTGTGAGCAATTTCAAACTGTGCTGCTATCAGCATCAGTGAGCTATCTCCTTGGATAGGTATGCTTGTTTGTTTTCTTTTGATAAATACCCAGGAGGGAAATTACTGGGTCTTATTGTATGTCCATTTCTAGTGCTGTGAGAAATTTCCAGACTACTTTTCCAGGGGGTGGCCCAATTTACATTCCCACCCATGGTATAGAAGGATTCTTTTTTTCCCATATCCTTGCCAACATGTATTGTTGTTTCTGTCTTGTCTAATGTATGCCATTCCCATGGATGTAAAATGAAACCTTATTGTCTTTATTTACAATTTTCTGATAATCCGTGAGCCGGAGTCCTTTCTCATGTCTACTGGCTTTCTTTAGTGAAGATTCTGTCCATTTCCTCACTCCACTTTGTAATGAGGTTGTTTGCTTAATTTACTGTTCTTTATGTATTTTGGTTATTAGTCCTTTTATCTGCTATATGTCATATAAAAATCATCTCCCAGTTGTGGGGACAAAGGAACCCTCTTGCACTGCTGGTGGGAATGTTAATTGGTCCAGCCTCTGTGCAGAGCCTTCTGGAGAACTCTCAGAAGGGTAAAAGTGGACCTACCCTATGACCCTGCAATTCCTCTCCTGGGGATATATCCTAAGGAATCAAACATACCCATCCAAAAAAATGTATGTATACCTATGTTTATAGCAGCACAATTTGTAATAGTCAAAACCTGGAAGCAACTCAGGTGTCCAACAACAGATAAGTGGCTAAGAAAGTTGTGGTATATATACACAATGGAATACTACTTAGCTATTAAAAATGATTATTTCACCTTCTTCATTCCATATTGGATGGAGCTTGAAGGAATCATGTTATGTGAGATAAGTCAGAAACAGAAGGCTGAATGTAGGATGATCTCACTCAGAGGCAGAAGTTGAAAAACTTGTGTATCGTGATATGTGATGGTCCAGTTTTATTTACTTCCTTGCTTCAATGCAGTTTTACCAACACCATTTGTTGAAGAGACTCTTCTTTCTCTAATTAAAGTTTTGGACCCTCTGCCAAAATTTAGATATCCATATATATGTATGTGGGGGGCTTATTTCTAAACTTTCAATTCTGTTTCACTTGTCTATGTGTCTATTTTGGTTCCATTACAAGACAGTTTTAATTGCAGTACCCCTGTAATATAACTTGAAGTCATGAAATGTGATGCCTCTAGTCTCATTCTTTTATTTCAATATTACTTTGGCAATTCTACATATTCTCTGGTCCCACATAAACTTTTGAGGTTTCTGTTCCATTCTCTTAAAGAAATTTGGTGGAATTTTGAGAAGGATGGCATTAAATCTGTATGTATCTCTGGGTAGGATGGTCATTTTGAGGATGTTAATTCATCCAATCCATGAACATGGGAAAACTTCTATCCTTCTATTTCTTTATATCTCTATTTTGTTGGATAGTGACTCATAATTTTTGGTGTATGAGTATATCACACTCTTTATTAACTTCATTCCCAGATGTCTGATTACTTTTGCTGCTATAGTAAAAAGAATTGATTTCTGTATTTCTTCTTTTTATTATTTTTTTTTAGATTTTATTTATTTATTAATGAGAAAGATAGGAGGAGAGAGAAAGAGCCAGACATTACTCTGGTACATGTGCTGCCAGGGATTGAACTCGGGACCTCACGCTTGACAGTCCAATGCTTTATCCACCTCCTGGACCACGGATTTCTTCTTTTTCTTGCATTAAGGAATACCTCTGACTTTTGCATATTGATTCTGTAGCCTGACAGCTTGCTATATTGTTTAATAATTTACAAGAGTTTTTCTACTGGATTATTTTGGAATGTATATATTCATATCTGCAAATATCAAATTTGACCTCTTTCCTTCTAATATGTATCCATTTAATTCCTTTCGCTTGTATAATTGCTAGAGCTAAGACTTTTTTTTTTCTTTTGACTCCAGGGTTATCACTGGGGCATGATACTTGCACCATGAAGCCATTGCTCCTGGAGGCTATTTTTCCCCTTTTGTTGCCCTTATTGTTTATCATTGTTGTTATCATTATTGTTGCTTGTAGTATTATTGTTATAATTGTTGTTGGATAGGACAGAGAGAAATGGAGAGAGGAGGGGAAGACAAAGATGGGGAAAGAAAGATAGACACCTGAAGACCTGCTTCACCACTTGTGAAGTGACTCCCCTGCAGGTGGGGATTTGGAGGCTCGAAATGGCATCTTTACACCAGTCCTTGTGCTTTGTGCCACCTGCGCTTAAACCACTGTGCTACTGCCCAACTCCCCAAATTGAGTTTATACTAACATAAGAGCATATATCTCTTCAGCTATGTTCTTGGAAAGTAATTTCTGGCTTGTATGGTAAATTCATTTTTAATATTTTGAGTAATATCCAGCCTTTTCTTCACAAGGGCTGAGCCAATTTACATCCCCACCAAAAGTGTAGAGGGTTCTTTTTCCTTTTTCATTTACGAGAGAGAGAGAGAGAGGGAGAGAAGAGAAGAGAAGGGAGAGAAGAGAAGAGAAGAGAAGAGAAGAGAAGAGAAGAGAAGAGAAGAGAAGAGAAAGAGAGAGAGAGAGAAAATCAGAGAATCATGTGATTTTGGATATTTAATTCAGTACCTCATGCTTGAGAATCCAACTATGTATCTACTGTACTACCTTCCAAGCTGCTTTACTAGTCTTTGAAACAACTGTATAATACCTGAGAATAGGCCACATTCTCTCAGCTAAGTTTGAGCATACAGCAAAGATCTGCATTATCTGTGTCTTATATCAAGTTTAGAATGGGGTTACTAATATTATTTTGTTGCTACTGATCACATATGTGATGAAGAAAAGTAATTTATTTTCTGATTTATTTCTCCATCTATCATGCACTGTGGCTGGGATTTTATCTTCAGAGCACATCTCAACTGCATTATTCTCTACTTCACAATGACTTTTTCAAATATAGGAAACAATAGATAATTTCACAATTCATGGACATAAGCTGTCAGACTCTTTAATGTTTTTCAAGAGAAGGTCTTAAAGTTAATATTCAAATCAGCTGTGAGAAATATTAACAAAGATTTATCAGGCAGTATTACTTTCTCTTTTTCTGAGTAATCTCTCAAGAAAATGAATTAGCATAATAGTATTCAAGTCATTTTGAACCTTGAAACCAAGCAATATCTTCAGAAAAAAAAATGTATCAGTGGAAGTTGTTGGGTGATAGCAGCAAAGATCATGGGAAAATCAAAAATAGAGAAAGATTCTTCAGCAGTCATAGTCTTAAAGGAAAAAGCTAGTAGTTGTTCCTACAGTAAAAATGAGAACTTTTCATGGCAAAAGATATCAGAAAAAAAGTTAAATATCAAAAACAAAACAAAAGATTTTTTGCAATGAATAAAACCACATTATGTATGTAGGTATGTATGCATAATTTATGTGAGTTCTTATAGAAAATGAATAAAATGTATCTGTTATTGTAAGCCATAGAAAGGGCAAATAAATATGTAAAATATTCACTTTTGCTAACCAAGTACTCATAAATTCCTTATTCAGAAGCAGCATCTTTTATCTATTAGACTGACAGATTTTTAGAAAGTTCTTAAAGCTGCTATTGATAATGAAAAAACAAACTCTTTGTGTAATTTGATTAAAATGAGTATGATATTTCTTGAGGTCATCTAGGCAATAATAAATAATTTATGTACATTATCAAGCATTAAATATTCTAGGTTATAGTTTAAGATAGTCCTTTATAAAAAGAAAAGAAATGCAATAGTAGACTCTAAAGTTATTTTTTTCTATAATTTGATTATAAAATTATTGAAAACTGGAATTCAATGAGATCACTAATTGTCATTGAAATTATATTTTGATCACATAAGTTTTCTTTTGTTTAAATGAAAAAAAGCTGAATTAAACAACCTCAAAGACTGTGAGAACTGTGATGCTTAGCATTGAGAGAGTGGGGTGAGTGTAATCTAAAACTATACCCTATAATCTTATGTACTCCTGTAAATCACTATTATTACAACTAAAAAAGTGGCTTAGGGACCAGGCAGTGTAGTGCCTGGTTAAGTGCTCACACTACAGTGTGCAAGGACCCAAGTTTACGCCTCTGGACCTCACATGCAAGGAGAAAGCTTCACAAGTGGTGAGGCAGGGCTGCAGGTATGTGTATCCTTCTCTACCCACCCTCCCCTATCAAGTTCCTTCTCTCTATCAAATAATAAATAAAAATATTTTAAAATAAAATTAAAAAGTAGCTTGAGAAAAATACAAAATAAATATAGTTCCTTTTAAAAAATTGATTTAATAATGATCAACAAGACTATAGGATAAGAGGGGTACAATTCCACACAATCCCCACCACCAGTTTTATATTCCATCCTTCTATTAGATGGTCTCCTATTATTTATCCCTCTGGGAGTATGAAACCAGGGTCATTATTGGGTGCAGAAGGTCTGGCTTCTGTAATTGCTTCTCCTCTGAGCATGGCTATTGGCAGGTTGATCCATACTCCCAGCCTATCTCTATCTTCCCTAGTGGGATAGGGCTCTGGAGAAGTTGGGTTCCAGGACACATTGGTGAGGTTGTCTGCCCAGGGAAGTCAGGTTGGCATTATGGTAGTATCTGCAACTTGGTGGCTGAAAAGCATTAAGATATAAAGAGGGACAATTTGCTTAATGTTCAGGAACCTAAAGGTAAAAGCATATCAGATGAAATTTGGGGTCTTCATGTTTGAATGAGCTAGGAAGTCTATTTTAGGTATATTACAAGGGGGCCCATGACTACTAATTTTGGACTGAGCCAACAACTTACACGCAGGTAGGCTAAAGGTTATGTCTGTGGAGATGGTGTCAGAGCTGGAAATAGAACTATAAAGCTGTATCAGGCAAGAAAGCATCTCCCAAATACGGAAAGTATGTAAATACCGTTAACTGTAAACCCCAATGATCTGATCTTGGGTCCATATTCAGCCCAGGAGCCTATGTAACATCTGCATCCCTATAGGTCTAAGCTTGCATTCTGTGGTCATAGCTAGAAACATTCTAGGCTGCACTAATTTCAGGACCCATCTTCCTAGAGTGGCAGAGTATTTTGACACAACCTTAGTACAGACAGTGGGACATTCCCTACCATTGTAGTTGCACATTCAGGGCAAGGTCCTGTAGAGGTCCACAGGAGGGTCCATGATGCTGTTCTTGATGAAGATGACCATCAACAGTGGAGAGGGGGATCTTTTAGAAGTCTAGGCCCCCACAGAATGTGAACTCAGATCCACAGGGATACAGAGGTCAAATAGGCTCCTAAGCTGAATATGGGCCCCAGACCACATCAAATCAATGGAGTTTACAGTCAATAGTATTTGTACCCCTTTCCCATATTAGGGAGCTACTCTGTTCCTTGATGAAGCTTTTTGGTCCTTTTTCCAATGACATCATCTCCCCAGACAATAACTTGGATCCATGAGCATATTAAATTTCAGCCTAGGCAAAAACAAAAACAAAACTATATATATATATATATATATATATATATATATATATATATAGCCACAGGCCCTTTTGAATATAACTAAAATATGCCTACTAGCTATCTACAAGGTGGAGTACCCCCCAACTCTTCATCTGTACTATTCCAGCCTTTAGGTTCATGACTGGACAACAATTTGTTTGGCTTTGTATGTTAACTCTCTTTTCAGTCACCAGGTTCCAGATGCTAGCATGATGCCGACCAGACTTCCCTGGACAGAGAACCCCACCAATATTTCCTGGAGTACCACTTCCCAAGAGTCCTGCCCCACTAGGGAAAGAGAGAGGCAGGCTGGGAGTATGGATCAACCTCATGTCAATGCTCATGTTCAGCAGGGAAGCAATTACAGAAGCCAGACCTTCCATCTTCTGCATCCCACAATGACCTTGGGTCCATACTCCCAGAGGGTTAGGGAATGGAAAAGCTATAGGCTGATTATGACCCTAAATATGTTTCTGGACTAAGGCTAATTTCTTCTAAACATGCATTTCGCATGCCATACTACCCCACTAGATGAGTAATTGTGGAACACCACATGTACCCTTAAAGGGCTATTTTTCAGTCATGAACAGAATACAAGGAGCTTTATATATTTTAAATTTTGTACTGCACAATTCTAATCAGCTGCTAAGCGTTACTTTTCTCCACAAAGCTATTCCTTCTCCAGCATAAACCTCGTGATTTATCTAGTCTTTGTGACTGAAATCAATAAAATTACTAACTTAAGGCATAGAGTATGTTTGTTCTAGTTTATCATTCACAGGTCCTGTTTGAACCCATGCTGAGCAGTTAAATCCCTCTCATGTGCAAAATCCTCACAAGAACACTGAAGCATGGATTGCAGCAGTCCAACACCTTGGATATGCCACGATTGCCACCCAGGAGCCACTTCAACTTGGGGACACCTCTGTAAGTCTCTGTTCTGAGCTTACCTGAGTGATAGATCATCTCTGGGTTAGACACAGATACTAGACCACAGGTCTTCATGCTAACAGAGCCTTTATTTAATACCCAGTTATTGCGCCCACACTCTTGGGGGGTAAAGGCAGAGCTTGCAGGGGTAACCCTAGAATCACTGAAGATTTGCTTATTTCTCCTATGTGTATACAGACTGTATATCTTGTCCATGTCTATAATCAAAGTGGGGAATTGTTGTGTCCCCAACAGGAGTTTGGGACACACAAAGAAGAGAATGTATAAAAGCACAGGACTTTGAGCAGGTTGCACTCTTTGGCTGCTGCTTCTCCTCCTGGTCAGAAGCATCTTGGTGGTGGTGCACCAGGTATTCACCGTGGCTACTTCTTCTGGGAACCGAACACATGTGACTCTGTTAGCTGGTAAACTTTTAGACCCCTCTATAGCCATGAGCAACCTTTACCAGAGCTGATAATTTTTTATCTTATGGGACTAAACTTTTGATAACTATACTCAAACTTTATGGACCTAGAGTACTAGAGTACTCTAGGTCCATAAAACTTTTGATAACTATACTCAAACTTTATGGACCTAGAGTACTCTTAACCCTTGATGATAAGTACTTATTTTGCCTTTTACCTGTTTCACCCTAATAAACTTTGTATTGTTTAAACCAGTTCCCAGCTCCCTACTGTGAAACTTTTTACAAGCCACAGCATCTCCCACCTAACCACCTTTTAAGTTAAATTACAACACTTTTATATTTGACCTTTTTATGGAGTCTGCAATTTCACAGGATGTAGGTTCATTCTTTCTAAACCTTTCCTCTCCCTCATCTTTGAATTGAAAGAGTAGGCTAATTGTGTCCTCTAGATTGGAAATTCTTTCTTCTGCATCTGTGAGTCTACTTCTTAAGCTTTCTACCTGAGATTGAACTGCACTAAAGGTGTCTTTCAGTCTTTGCAGTTCTGTTTTAAATTTTCCTTCATGCTGCTTAACTGCTTAGTGAACTCTGCTTTGAGTTCTTCTTTCATGCTTTGTAGCTTCCTAACAAATTCCAAAGTAAAATGCTTTTTCAGCCCTTGCTTATATTCTGCAACAGTTCTTATAAGCTTTCTATAGTCTGTCTCTGATAGACTCTCTGCATCTGGAATTTCTTGGATTTCGTCTGATTTATTTCTTTCTGTGTGATGTGGCCTGCTGTTTAACTATGTACCTCTTTGCTTTCTCTTTGCATGTATGGTGTTGGTTATTGTTGGCCAACAGGTGGTGCTGTTGTGGTCTTTGCTTTCCACTTATTTGAATCTGCTATTGTGGGTGGAGGGATGGGTTTTTTGGGCTATCTTGTGGGCTGAGTTTTGTCTTTGTCTTAAACTCAGACTGAGAAAAAACAAAAGTGAACACTCACAAAAAATGATAATAATAAAAATAAAAACCCTGAGTCAAAGATTGAGAGGTTTAAAGCTCCAATTTCTTTTCTTCTGGGGAGTCATCTGTTACTGTCCAAGATGGTATGGGTTGGTACCGAACTTCATCCACCCAGAGCTCTCTTTTGGACTGACCATGTCTTCCAACCCACTCCTATTTCCCCAACCATGTGTTCTGGCACCCACCTGAGGCTGTAGATTTTTTTTTCAGCTGTAGATTTTGTGTCCAATTCGATCTCTTATTGCATACAATAGTTGTATTGGGGAGAGGGAAGGTCTGATTACAGCTACTCCATAAACCATGCCTCCAGGAAGTTCCCATTTTTGAAATGGGAATTTTATAAAAATTTCAGGAATTTCACTGAGTTTACAATAATTTAAAGCTGGGAATAAATTCTAATATTATAGAGACACTAACACACACAAAATACAATTTACAAGTGCTTTTATTCCAGCTGCATATTGAAATATATATATATATATATATATATATATATATATATATATATATATTTTTTTAGGAAAAGAGTGAGAATTTTATTGTTGTTGAGACTTTAGCATTAAGAACTACAATCCTGAATCTGTCTTCTTAGTAGTATAAGCGCTACACTTTATTCAGAGATGAAGTGTTTATCTTGGAAGAATTTTTCCTTTAATATCCTTCAGAGTGGGTTGGGAAGTCTTATGAGAATAGTCTTCCTTGTAAAATGACAGTCTTCATAGGCAATCTTAAATGAATCATGCAAAATTTGCTTTTTTGCTAATCATAATTGATCTTTTTTTCTCCAACTCCCACACTATCCACCCTCATCCCCATTTCTCCTAAAAGGTTGCTTTGGGAACACGAAAGAAAAAGAGTCATCACAAAACTATATATCAGAGTTTCCCCTTCAGTGTGCTATTTCTAGGGACTATACCTTAGGATTGTATCACTTGCTTATTGTACACAGGCAAGGACCATAACTATAGTTCACAATATTAATCTCCACATTTACATTCCCTACTGGGAAAAGCAGAAAAAAAAAACCTGTTTACTACTTTGGCAGTCTGGATCTGGAAAACCCATATAATGACAACATGTACAGTTAAATTGAAATAAATGAAATATTCTTTCTTGTCCATAAATTTGACAGTAAAAGACAAGTGACATAACTGTAGAATAGGCATTCAGGTCAGAATTTCTCCGCTTCTTAGAGCATTTACATGCTTGTTAGGTATGTTTATATTCTGTGTAAATTCTCATCAGCTTGCAAGCAAGACCTGGAAGTCTTTTTCTCACTGGGTAGGCATCAGTGTATGGAAGTGCACCACAGTTATCAGATGTGTGTGCAATTTGTTTCAGCTTTTGACAAGCAATCAAGTCAAAGCTAAATTTCCATTTTTATAAAAAAAATGTTATTGCTTGCTGTGAAAGACAGATATCTTTTTTAATGTCCTTTTTAAAAAAAATTCTTTATTGTGGAATTAATGCTTTACATTCGACAGTAAATACAATAGTTTGTATATGCATAACATTTCCCAGTTTTCCATATAACAATACAACCCCCACTAGGTCCTCTGTCATCCTTTTTGGATCTGTATTCTCCCCACCCACCCACCCCAGAGTCTTTTGCTTTGGTGCAATAGGAAGACAGATATCTATCACATCCAGTGTTCTTGGGTCTTTAGAACATTTATAGGAATGGGTAGATTGAAAACTTAAGCTTGGCACTTAATTTTAGGAAAGGAATATATTGTTATAAAGTCTCTTTCTCTCTCCTCTCCCTCTTTTCAACTTGCCGACTAAAATCCAAGTTAAGTTTCTGCTTTTTGCTCATTTAAGAACTATCATGATTAGATAATGAAATGAAAGAATGAATTTTTTTCTTTAAGTGCTAAGGCCTATATAGTTTCTTTGAATTTGTGTTGTTTGTTTTGGCTTGGTTTCACTTAAATTTTATTATTATTATTATTATCTTTATTTATTGATTGGATAGAGACAGTCAGAAATTGAGAAGGAAGGGAGGGATAGAGAGGGTGAGAGACAGAGAGACATCTGCTGCACTGCTTCACCCCTGCAGGTGGGGACTGGGGGCTCCAACCCAGTTCCTTGCACATTGTAACATGTGTGCTCAACCAGGTGCACCACCACCTGGCCCCCTGGTTTCACTTTCATCTGTTTGTATGTTTGTATCTTTTCCCAGAAGGATGTCTGGTCTGTAGTTTATCTTGTATTTTATTTCCTTCCTCCTTCCTTCCTCACTCCCTTTCTCCCTCCCTTCCTACCTTTCTTTCTTTCTCCCTTCTTTCTTTTCTCTCTCTGTCTCTAATATTTTGTTTATTTATCGACTAGAGAAAGATATAAATCAAAAGGGAAGAGGGAGAAGTAGAGAAATGCCTTAGGCACTGCTTCACCACTCTTGAAGCTTTCCTCCTGCATCTGGGGATCAGAGTCTTGAGCCCAAGGCCTTCTGCATTGTAGCATATGCTCTCTACTGGGTGTACCACCACCTGGCCCAAATATTGTATTTTCTTAGAGATTCAAAGGCTGCACAGAATATAGAGTTCAGCTTCCAGAACAAGATTCCTTTCTTTTCCCTGATTTTCCTTATTTATTGACCAAAATGCAAATGTACGCTACTAGGTAATCCTCAACTTAAAAAAAATTAACTTATAAAATTTAAAATAAAAGAAAGTAAAGAACAAGTAATATTTTCTTATGTGCTAAGATTGAGAAAGCAGACATTTAAATAGTTTAAACCTACTGCTTTATTTTCAAAATAAAAGTAGAAACTTCATGTGTGCAAAAGCACCTAAAATAAACTGTAAATCATTATAACAATGTCAGTCATTATCAACCAATCCAGCTACATCTGCTGAGTAACATTTGGTCACCCACCTACAGAAAGATACAGAAGTATCTTTTTGTTTTACTAAAAAAGATCACAAATCTCAGAATACGTGTAATTTTCAACAGCAGTAATAATTACATTTGGTTACTCCTACAGTCAGCTTGGAGAAAAGACAGTGTAGTGGATTGTGCTGTTTCACTAGATTGAATATCTGCCCCCTTCCCCACTGCAAACTGCTAACTCCAGTGTCAGAAGTAGAGAGCAATGAATTTATTGCACTTGCAACTACTATACTCTGTTTCTAGTTGCTCTACCAAAAAGCACTCATTTTATATTTAATAATTTCTTTTATTTCTCCAGAATTGAGGCTTAAGGCTAAACAGTGATTTTGCTGCAGAAGTTACTAACAGTCACCCATCACCTTGAGAAGACAGAAATGTATTCCCTCTCTTTAGTGAATATGGGAAGGACTCTTCAGCAGTGGAATCAACTGTTTTATATTTTTATTATTTAGTAACATAATTGGATCCTTTGCACTCTGTGTGTGCGTGTATGTGTGTTGTTTTGGATAATTAAGGTGAAAGAAAGTGTGCAAAATAGACAGTCATTGCATGGTGGCATGATAGACACATTAAAGTCATCCCAAAGAAAACAGCATAAGTATTCTGTTCTGCTATATTTTATATTTCTATATGCTTTGTCACTTGCAATTCAGCTAGGAAAGCATTATTTCAACCACTTACAGTAGAAATTCACATTTTCCAAAAATAGACAAGGGGCTTAATTGCTGGGAAATTGCATCACACAAACATATTTAGCTTATTTAACCGTATCCAGTGTGACACTGACATCTTAATCTTCTAAGGCAACACACTAACATGATCTAGGACTATAGACAAAAAATATTATGACAGAATGGTAGGATAATCATTTAATTTAGTAGGGAAATCATAATTCAGAAAGCCCATGAGTAGGCTGGGTAATGTTGTCATCAGGCTCCTTTCCATTCTCCCTCTCTACCTCTCCCTCCCCTCTCAATTTCTGTCCCTATCCAATAAATGAATAAAATATTTTAAAACATGCATTTAAAACATATCTGAAGGTATTTCCCTCCTCTTGGTTATTATTTTTCTTTTTTTTTTCCCGATTACCTCTGTCATTAATGATATATACAGGACCAACCAAGGAAGAAGGGGCCAGGGACAGAAGGAAAGTCTAGGGGTGAGGAAATATGCTCAGGTGGGTCAGTTCTCACTGCCTCTTTTTACATTTTTTTTAATTTTCCCTTTTTGTTGCCCTTGTTGTTTTATTGTTGTTGTTATTTGATGTCATTGTTGGATAAGACAGAGAGAAATGGAGAGAGGAGGGGAAGACAGAGAGGGGGAGAGAAAGATAGACACTTGCAGACCTACTTCACTGCCTGTGAAACAACTCCCTTGCAGGTGGGGAGTCAGGGGCTCGAACTTGGATCCTTACTCTGGTCCTTGTGCTTGGCGCCTGTGTGCTTAACCTGCTGCGCTACCGCCCAACTCATGCACTACCTCTTTAGTGCTCAAAGTTCCATGAAGAGGTAGAAAAAGAAAATCCAACAGGTAGAAACTATTAATACATAGTGGCTCAATTCTGCCTTTCCCCTGTCACCTAGTATGCAATGAGAGGATGTACACTGTCAGAAGGATTTAGGGTGCATGGATTAAAGAGTGTGAATTCTGGGTATTTCTTCCAGGAGTTTCAGAAGTCCCCACATACCCTTGCTGAGGAGTTGAATAACCAGGCCTGCAAGAGAGCCGGGTTCTGAAACAGTGCAGTCAGGACTATAGAGATGGGGACCAGCTCTGTATCCTCAGATTCCAGGCAATTCCCTCATACCTCAGTAGACACCAGTGCAGGGTATCCAACAACATTATGGGTCTCTGCAGAATGCAGCAGTTCTCCAGAGAGAGTGTAAATGTTTTCTTTATATCACAGTATACAGAATTCTGCAAGAGTAGCCCAAAATTTTTTGCTTTTTCACCTCCAGATTTCCAACAATAATTCATATTCCTAATTGGAAACTTTCCTCTGTGCTTCATAGCTCTATTGGTCAAATTCTGAGTATTTTGTCATATATGCAAAGGAAATTTCTCTTTTAAATTTTATTTTATTATATTTATTTATTGGATAGAGTCAGAAATCAAGAGGGAAGGAGGTGAGAGAGAAGGAGAGAGTCAGAGAGATACCTGCAACACTGCTTCACCACTCACAAAACTTTCCCCCTGCAGGTGGAGACCGGGAGCTTGAACTTGGGTCCTTGAGCATTATAACGTGCACTAAACCAGATGCTCCACCACCTGGCCCCAAAGGAAATTTCTTTATCATACTTTTATACCTCACTCTCATATTTAAACATAAACCTCTCTCTCCTTTTTTATCCAAGTGTCTCATTTATTTATTTATTTATTTATTTATTTATTTATTTATTTATTTATTTATTTTTACCAGAGCACTGATCAGCTCTGGTTTATGGTGATACAGAGGGTTGAACCTGGGACTTCAAAGCCTCAGGCATGACAGTCTGTTTGCATAACCATTATGCTATCTACCCCTGCCTGTGTCCCAAATTTTTTAGCTGAAGTAGAAGATGATGTCCAGGTGTCTTGGAGACAGTCTAGTCCTTTTGTTTTGTGCACTTATTCCATATTCAGGGCAGGATTTATCACTGTTCTCTATAAAGAAGCTGCATATGACCTCACCAATGTGTCCTGAAAAGTCACCTCTTCAGAGCACTAACTCTACTAGGGAAAGACAGAAACAGGCTGGGCGTATGGATTGAACTGCCAATTCCTATGTCCAGTGAAGACGCAGTTGCAGAAACCAGAGCTCACATGTTCTGCACCCCAAAAGAACTTTGGCCTATACAACTGGAGAAGGATAAATGTTAGGGGAAGATGAACAGAGAGCTCTGAACTCCACTTACAGCAAGATCCAGAGAGAGAAGAAAAAAAGGAAGGACATTTGGAAATAGCAGTAGGTGTAGGTATGACTTAAAAAGGAAGAGAAGGACCATAAAAAATGGGCAAATAAATATAAGTATAGATAGAAACAATAGTCAATCCATATCTGTGATCTTGGGAGTTATAGAAACAATAGTCAATCCATATCTGTGATCTTGGGAGAACTACTTCAGTTTCCAGTGGAAGGAATGGAGACACAGAACATTGGTGGTGGGAATGATGTATAATTATACCCCCGTTATCTTGTAGTTTTGTAAATCACTAATAAAATAACAAAAAATCCCTTGTTAATTGACTTTTAAAAAGCTGCATAAAGAACATCTGGCAGCTTTTTCTTAATGTGCTCTGAAATAAATAGTAAATTCACAGGAAAAAAAATGTTTGGACTAGCAGTCCACTATTTGACTTCAGCACACTACTATTACTTTTTTATTTTATAGTCTGCTTTGTGTTATGTTAATGGCCAGGTAGTGAGTTCCCATGTGTGTATAACTAGTAAAGAGACAACATCATTATAAGGAAGGTAATTTTAATACCCTTTTCTCAGTATGTAGCCTGAAAGGCTTCTATGTGAGTTACAGAGTCATTTTGGATGTACATTGGGAGTATGGTAGACCCAGCAGCTATGGCAAACAACCATTCACTAAGCAACCATTTCAATATACTAACTGGAGTACTAAAAAGAGCATTGATAAGGGAGAGGCAAATTATGTGGGTTAATCACAGTTGAGATTATTTTTATATTTTATCATTAGTCTTTTTAAAACAAGCAAACAAACAAAAAAATCGCATAAGCCGAGACTTTGGAATATATTCCTGCTAACTAATGTCAGCAATGTATTAATCATTTATTGCTCTCTAAGAACCAGATGTTTGGAAAATAAGGACATTCCACCCACTTCCAAAACTCTCAGTACAGTTCTAATTACCCACTTTCAGCTACTTGTTTCTTTGCTTGTGGCTGAAAACATTGTAAAACTGGCACCAAAGTGCCACGTGAATAAAACATGTTAGTAAAAGCTTGTACTTAGTAAGTAGCTGTCGTAAAGAGAAATTGAGGAGTTAAGCCCAGCCCCTACCATACAGAACACTTTGGTGTTGTGGTGCCTCTCTCTGTTTTTCTATTTCTTTCTACCTAAAATAATAATAATAATAATAATAATAATAATAACCTGTACTAGTGAAGCTCCAGTGACAATAACAACATCAGCAACAAAAAAGAAGCAGTGTGGAAATCTAGTTGACAATCCTGGCCATAATGATCTTCCTTGTTTATATATGCAAAGAAAGGTACCTCTTTTAAAGTGTGTGTCAAACTGTTACTTGGACTTTGTGATAACTAGCATGCTTATGGTAGGGGGAGGTGAATAGAACTTTGGTGGAGGATATGATGACTCACATGCACCATGTGTGGGTGAGAAATTGTTCCCCTGAGATTTTACAATTTTGTAAAACACTGCTAATTGCTAATGAAAAAAGTTCATTGTGATTTGGTTTTAAGAAGACTATCCTTGTAATTAGAACACTATGTTCAAGCCCCAGTTCAACCACTTATTCCATGTCAAATACTGAGTCTCTCACTGATTTTTCTGCAAAGGGGAGATTTAATATTTCCTCAGTCATCTTGGACTGAGGAGAAAGACATGAACCAAAATATGAAGCTCTTCTCAGTAAATTATAAACATCCACCAAAAAGTATGAATTATATGTCAGGGCCAAGAAAGCATAAGACATTTTTGAATGCTGCATAGAAAAGCATATTAAATAATGCCTAAGATATAAAAGATATAGAAGTTAAATCATTACCTCAACAGAAAAAAAATCACACTAACATCTACTAGGTTCTACTATATTATAAGTCCAGAGCAAAATCATAAAACCACTGGAGGGTTCCTTGCTAAAACAAACAAACAAACAAACAAATAAACAAAAAACACAGGAAAGAAGGAGACAGTATTTTTGGTGGTGTCTCTTCACTTGTCAGGCTGTTTTTATTTGCTATTTAGTGTTATGCTGTTTAAGCATGGAAAACTCAGAAACTCTAGGATCTCTACAGGTGGTGAGTCCACCTCATGACTCAGATCACAAGATCTCATCTTGTCCAGTAAGTCTGCCCTCTGACAGGGAGAGCAGCAGTGACCACTGGGCAGGATCAGTGGAACAGGTGACTACCAGAGTAGCCCAGGACGTGGTGCAATAGATAAGTGTTGGGCTCTCAAGTATGAGGTCTTAAGTTGGATCTCTGGAATTGCATGTATTATGGTAAAGCTCTGGTTTTCACTCCATTTATACATGAATAAATAACAATAACAATGTTACCAGAGGGATTCAGGAGGTAGCACAGTGGATTAAGCGCACATGGTGCAAAGCACAAGGACTGGCATAAGGATCTCAGTTAGAGCCAGTGGCTCCCCACCTGCAGGGCCGTCACTTCACAAGGGGTGAAGCAGGTCTGTAGGTGTCTTCCTCTCCCCTTCTCTGTTTTCCCCTCCTCTCTCCATTACTCTCTATACTATCCAACAACAACGACATCAATAACAGCAATGATAACTACAACAATAAAATAACAATGGCAATGAAAGGGAATAAATAAATATTAAAAAAAATTTTTAATATTAAAAAAAAACTGGCATTTCTCTATGCAAACACTAAATCTAAAGAAGACATCCAGAAATCTCTCCCATTCACTGTTGGAACAAAATCAATAAAATACCTAGGAGTAAAGCTGAACAAAGAAGTGAAAGACTTGTATACTGAAAACTATGAGTCACTCTTCAGGGAAATAGAAACTGATACCAAGAAATGGAAAGACATCCCATGCTCATGGATTGGAAAAATAAATATAATCAAAATGAATATTCTCCTCAGAGCCATATACAAATTTAATGCGATACCCATCAAAGTTCCACCAAGCTTCTTTAAGAAAAAAGAACAAAAATTGCAATCATTTATCTGGAACCAGAAAACACCTAGAATTGCCAAAACCATCTTTGAGGAAAAGAAACAGAAACGGAGGCATCTCACACTCCCAGATCTCAAACTATATTATAAGGCCATCATCATCAAAACAGCCTGGTACTTGAACAAAAATAGGCACATAGACCAGTGGAACAGAATTGAAAGCCCAGATCTAAACCCCCACACCTATGGAAATCTAATCTTTGATAAGGGGGCCCAAGTATTAAATGGAAGAAGGAGGCTCTCTTCAATAAATGGTGCTGGGAAAACTGGGTTGAAACATGCAGAAGAATGGAATTGAACCACCTTATCTCACCAGAAACAAAAATCATCTCCAAATGGATCAAAGTCCTGGATGTCAGACCGGGAACTATCAAATACTTAGAGGAAAACATTGGTGAAACACTTTCCCATGTAAACCTCAAGGACATCTTTGATGAAACAAACCCAATTGCAAGGAAGACTAAAGCAGAAACAAACCAATGGGACTACATCAAATTGAAAAGCTTCTGCACAGCCAAAGAAACTATCACACAAACGAAGAGACCCCTCACAGAATGGGAGAAGATCTTCACATGCCAAACATCAGACAAGAGACTAATAACCAAAATATACAAAGAGCTCAGCAAACTTAGCACCAAAAAAGCAAATGACCCCATCCAAAAATGGGCAGAGGATATGAACAAGACATTCACTTCAGAGGAGATCCAATAGGCTAATAAACATATGAAAAACTGTTCCAGGTCACTGATTGTCAGAGAGATGCAAATAAAGACAACATTGAGATACCACCTCACTCCTGTGAGAATGGCATACATCAAAAAGAACAGCAGCAACAAATGTTGGAGAGGCTGTGGGGACAGAGGAACCCTTCTACACTTCTGGTGGGAATGTAAATTGGTCCAGCCTCTGTGGAGAGCAGTCTGGAAAACTCTCACAAGGCTAGACATAGACCTTCCATATGGCCCAGTAATGCCTCTCCTGGGGATATACCCCAAGGATTCCATAATGCCCAACCAAAAAGATGTATGTACATCTATGTTCATAGCAGCACAATTCATAATAGCTAAAACCTGGAAGGAACCCAGGTGCCCAACAGCAGATGAGTGGCTGACAAAGCTGTGGTACATATACACAAAGGAATACTATGCAGCTATTAAGAACAATGAGCCCACCTTCTCTGACCCATCTTGGACAGAGCTAGAAGGAATTATGTTAAGTCAGCTAACTCAGAAAGATAAAGATGACTATGGGATGTCCTCACTCATCAACAGAAGTTGAGAAAGAAGAACAGAAAGGGAAACTAAAAGCAGGATCTGATTAAATCGAGAACAGGACACCAATGTAAAAACCCTGTGGTGAAGGGGAGGGTGGCCATTGGGCTTCCTGGCATGGCGGGGGGTGGGCAGGGTGGGTTGTGGGGATGGGACACAGTCTTTTGGTGGTGGGAGTGGTGTTTATGTACAATCCTATTAAAGTGTAAACATATAAACCATTATTTAATTAATATGAGAGGTGAAAAATTGATCATATGTCTAGAACTTCTTAAAACACAGACTGAGTCTTTTGAATACATAGGCTGTCTTTGATATATTGTCTCTCTGAAAAGCCTAGACCAGGGAGAACAGAAGCAACTGGTAGCACGGCTATATACAAGATGCTGGGTATTATACTCCAAACCCTAACAAAGGGACTTTCCAAAGTTAACCCTATCACCAAATAATGTGATGATAACAATAACTATCCATTGTCTTCTTGAACCCTAAAACAACAGGAACCTCACATTTCCACTAGAGAGCCTATATTTCTCCCAGTCCTGGAAACTTAGGGTGGGGCCCACTTTTCTGCATGCTGCTCTCAATTGAAATCAAATAATATTGCATCTGCGGATCGCAACCTAATCAACGCAACGAGTGCCACCCCAACATGCTTCACTTCAGACTGTGACCAGAGACTTCAGGTGTGGAATGACAACGCTTCAGTTTCATCACTTGGGTGAGACCTTTCCTTTCATAGTATTCTCTAATTCCATTCCAGGTGTTCCACTCCCCAAACCTAGGTATAATCCAGGTCCCCTGAGATAGAGCATAGGTTCACACGTGCCCATAAACTAGGGGAAAAATATATACCTGAAAGCAGAAGTACACAGGAGCCTGCAGGGAATACCCCAACACTTCATCTGCACTACTCCAGTCTTTAGGTCCATGATTATTCAACAATTTGTTTGGCTTTGTATGTTAACTCTCTTTTCAACCACCAGGTTCCAGATGTCAGCAAGATGCTGACCAGACTTCCCTGGACAGATGACCCCATCAGTGTGTACTGGAGCTCCACTTCTCAGAGCCCCACCCTACTAGGGAAAGAGAGAGGCAGACTGTTGTTAAAATTCGGCGGGCTCTGGCTGGGCGGGCTAGCTTCACAGGCGGGTAACAGAGACGCGCAGACACGGCTGGGCAGGGAAGCTGTATTTCTTTATTCAGGAACAATGATTCATAAACTAAGACAAACTAATCACCAAACAGAACTCTGCTGTCTCTTTGAGGCGGCGCAAACACTCTCTCGAACTCTCGAACTCAGGAACCCAGGAACTCTGCCCTCTCGAACTCTCCTACTCGGGAACCCTCTGAAACTCTCGCACTCTCGAACTCTGGCGGGTTTCCTAGGGGCGGGGCCAAGCGGGCCCGCGAAATTAACAGGACTGATGCAATTCTCTTGGCGGGGGAGAACTAGAACCCAATGTAAAGCATACAACAGCAGACTGGGAGTATGGATCGATATGTCAACGCCCATGTTCAGCGGGGAAGCAATTACAGAAGCCAGACCTTCCACCCTCTGCAACCCACAATGACCCTGGTTCCATACTCCCAGAGAGATAGAGAATGGGAAGTCTATCAGGGGAGGGGAAGGGATATGGAGATTGGGTTATGGGAATTGTACGGAACTGTACCCCTCTTATTCTATGGTTTTTAATGTCTCCTTTCTTAAATAAAAAAAATTAAAAATAAATAAATAAAAGACCAAAATTAATGGGAAAAAAATCCAAGCTGTGAAATATAAAGTTTTTGTAAATTTAAACCTCCAACTGGTGTGATGTTTTCCCCATAATAATACTTCTTAACATGAAATATTTTAATAAACTATTTTGATATATATGCATATATATTAAAAAAAAACTAAAAAAAATTTTATCAGAGCACAGTGAAAATCAAGAAGCAGGTGTTTGATAGAATCTGTTTAGCACTTGTGCTATGTATGGAGGACTGAATGCTCCAACTCTGGTTACTGAGGTCACTAAAGAGATGCATTTTTATTTGAGTCACAACATGTTTCTCTGATTGAAGATACAGAACTAAAACACACAAGAAAACAAAAGGAGAAGAGTAAATGGAAGAGTAAAAAGTGGGAAAGTAGAAAGAGATGGGGGGAGAAGTGCATCATCTATACAAAAATACCTTTTTGAGCAATTATACATGTTAGAAATTGCAGATGTTGTGAATACTCCAAAAGCTATGATGGATATTCATCATCTAGTTCCATGACATATATGAAAGAATTTACATTTTTATTTTCAACTTATATTTCTAAGTGTCTTTAAAAATAATATATCTGTCTTTAAATTTTTTTTTTAATAGCAGGGGGCTTTACCAGTTTGGGTTGACTTTTTCAAGGAGAAACAGAGAGAGAATGAGAATGAGGGAGAGAGAGAGAGAGAGAGGAGACTTCCTTCAGTTTGGTGTGGGGCCTTCCTTACCCTGACCTGGGCCTCATACATGGCAAAGTAGTGCACTATCCAAGCAAACCATTATGCCAGCCTGTGCCCTGATTATTTCTAACATACCCTGATAGCAGTGACATGTCCTTTGGATAATAAACATGAATGGCTCTCTCAATAATTGAGAAGCTTATGCCCAATAGATTAGCAATACATTTGTGTTCTAGTTTTGTATTCATGCTTTATGGGTATGACTACTGTACAGGAGACAAAAAGCCAGCTTTTGGTCTAGAAAAGTTGAGCCCCAGGTTTAAAGTTGTGATGGTACCGCCGTTTGTTGTTATCTGTCAGCTATGACAGAAAAGACAGTCTCAGCTCCGAGTCTCTCTCCTTGAGAGCAACATTTTTCAGTTGCTATTCTATTTTCTTTTCAATTTCACTCATTCATATTACAAACAAAACACTTACTACTAGTATTCATAATTCAGAAGCATTTTAAGAAAAAAAGATAATAGTTATGGTTTATTTTTGGGTAGGAGAATCTTAATCATATGCCAGGACCTTGAGATCTGAAGCATCTCAGGGTTAAGAGAAAATAACTTTAGTCAACATATAGTTAGTTTGAAGAGCCTGGAGGGATAGCACCTAGACACCTCGAGATGGGAGAATGTAAGGTGTACCCCATGATCAGAACTCTGGGAAGAGTATTGATAAAACTCGCATCATATCAAAAGGAATAGAAAGGGAAAAAAAGAAACAGGAAGATCAAAGATGTTTTTAGATAAACAATTCAGGAGCAATTGTCAAAGCACAAATTACTTCCAAGGTATGGGAGACATCAAGAATGTGTTATACCTTGATTATAATAGTCTTTGTCTAAATGTCATTAATAAAATGCACCTAATTAGTGACATTCAGATAAACTCCAAACCCCAAACCCTTCAGGGAGGGAACCAAAGGTCAGAGTTACAGATATGCATTTTACATAATATCAATGACTGTAAACTGCCATTATAACTCTTGACACTCTTCATAGTTCTGCCTTAAGGGTGAGGGAGTTGTAACAAAAAGGAGTGACTGTAGCCCTAATTACTGGGCAGATCCTGTGATTCTTAGGCAAAGGAAGGCACCTGTTAACAATCAAGCAGACTGGTTTTGTAAACATGGAGGATTTAGTTAAAATTAGTATACAGGCAGCCTGAGCAAAGGCAGCCAGTTGTAAGAAGTATCAAAAAAAAAAAAAAAGAAAGAAACCTCCAGGTAGTAGTTCCCAGGCAGGAGTGAGGCTCTGATGAGTCAGGTCAGGTATTTTGTCACTCAAGTAGACCTCAAGCCACTTAAAAAAAAAAAAAAAAAAAAAAAAAAAAGGAAAACAAAAAGGAAAAAGGCTTGGAATGACACCCCTGGTGAGCCAGGAATCTTGGTAAAGAAAATAGCTCAGCAGGGATCCTGCTAGGAGCAGCTGTCTATGCCCTGGGGGCTGGTTCTGGGGTGGGGAGGAGGGGAGAGCTTCAGAAATAATCAAATGATTTCCTTTCTTTTTCCCCCTGGCTTCCATTTTCTAACCCAAGAGTGGTCTCATCCTTAGGACCCCTTATTCCCCCTCTTGCTGATGGCCCAGTATCCTACCCTATCCAGAGAATCCCCAGTCACAAGCTGCTGCTTGTTGCAGCTCACGCCAGCCACTGTTTTCAAGTCTGAATATACTTTTATCTTATCTGCATGTTAGCTGCTGGGCTCAGGAAAAAATTAGTAAAGTCATGGGCACCTTGGAATATACCTAAAATAGACTTCCTATCTTCTTCTAACATGAAGAGCCTTAGCTTCATCTGCTCTGTTCTTACCTTTAAGTTACTGATTATTAAACAGTTTGTTCTGCTTTATATATTACTGCATTTAACCACCTAGTAACAGATGCTACAATTATACCATCCTAACTTCCCTAGGCAGATGACTTCACCAATATGTCCTGGAACCTCACCTCCCAAGAGTCCTATCCCATCAGGTAAAGATAGAAACAGGCTTGGTGTGTGGATTGACCTGCCAGCATTCATGTTCAGCAGAGAAGCAATTACAGAAGGCTGACCTCCCACCTTCTGCACCTCATAAAGATCTTTGGTCCATACTCCCAGATAGATAAAGAATGGGGAAACTTCCAGTGGAAGGGATGGTATACAGGGCTCTGGTGGTGGAAATTATGTGGAATTTTACCCCTCTTATCCTACAATCTTATCAACCAGTATTAAATCACTAATAAAAAATTAAAATATGAAACTATATTATTACAACCACACATAAAAAATCAATTTAAGATAAACTAAAGACATGCATAGAAAGAAAGTAGGTAATGCATTTTACAATGTTTCAACATCAGAGATATATTTGGAGACACAAATCTACTGACAAGGGAAAAAAAATCAAGGATAAACATATAAGACTATATCAAATTTATAAGATTTAGCACATAGAAACTGAAATAGTATATAAAAATAACTGAATATTTGTACCAGATCTAAAGGAAATCTATCAATTCCAGCTTTACTCCCCCTCCATCTTCTCATGTTTGCAGGGCTTTTAAGCAAGTTAATATTTTGTCTATTCCCTTCCCCCCACCCCACACTATGGCTTACATATATCCTCTCTCTCAAGGACTGCAAGTCACCCTAAAATTGTTAATCATTACCCAACCTTTATTTGAGTGCTATTATGGTATAAAAGAGAAAGTCCATCAGAAGTTGGGGCCCAGAACTTATAGGGTGAGCTAATTCTGGGTCAGGGCCAATAAACTTTTTTTTCCTGCTCCCTGGGTGTCATGGTTTTTATTCATTGATTCCCAATTTACAATACTACCAGAAAAAATAAAAGACACTTGCAATTGCAAAATGTGTTTGTGTATCAGATGTTCAATAAGGGATTGATATGAAAATACAGAAATAAATCATGCAACTTAACCACCAAATAATAAAATAATGAAAATTCAACAAAAAAAATCTGAATAGACACTGATCCAAAGAAGACAAACAGCTGTCCCAAGACACATGAAGAAAATGCTCTGTATCACTTAGCATTAGAGGGATGCAAATCAAAAAACAGTACTGAAATGTTACCCCACACTGGTGGAGATGTCTTTCATTAAACCATTTTCTTTAAAAAACAACTATTGGTGATAATGCAGAGAAAAAGGTACTCTGTCAAACTGTTCGTGGGAATAAAACTGGTATAACCTAAAGGAAATTGCTACGGAAATTAAAAAAAAAAGTCCTAGTTCAAGTCCCAGGACATTGTATAGGAGAACCTGAAGGGTTGAATTTTTATAAGTGGAGTGTTGTTGTGGTACCTCTCTCTGTTTATCTTTCTCTGTCTTCATACTTTATCTAGAGGAAAGAAAAAAAAAAAAAGCCACTAGGAGCAGTAGAGTCATATAGCAATAGAGCTTAATTTTTCTAGGTGTAAAAAAATTAAGTTGAAGTATTTTATAATCTTTTAATACCAGTACAAGGTACAGAGCTGAAGAATACAAAAGCACTAATAGAAATAGAAATATGTTCACAAAAGCACCACTCATAACAAGAAAATTATGAAAGCAACTTAAATTCCCATCCACAGATGACTAGATTTAAAAAAAAATGTTGACTGTCCATAGCCAATAACTTGGGTCCACCTGCATATCAGATGTCAGGCTCAGAAAAAACAAACAAACAAACAAACAATTAGTATAGTCATGGGTCCTTTGGAATATAACTAAAATAAGCCTACAAGCTATCTACAAAACAGACACCCCCAAATCTTCATCTGTGCTATTCCAGCCTTTAGGTTCATGATTAATCAACAGTTTGTTTGGGTTTATATGTTAACTCTTCTTTCAGCCACCAGGTTCCAGATGCTACCATGATGCCAACCAAACTTCCCTGGGCAGATAACCCCACCAATGTTTCCTGGAGCCCCGCTTCACCAGAGCCCTGCCCCACTAGGGAAAGAGAGAGAAAGGCTGGGAGTATGGATCGATCTGCCAATGCCCATATTCAGCAGGGAAGCAATTACAGAAGCCAGGCCTTTCACCTTCTGCGTCCCATAATGACCCTGGGTCCATATCCCAAAGGGACAAAGAATAGGAAAGCTATCAGGGGAAGGGATGAGATAGGGAATTCTGGTGGTGGGAACTGTGTGGAGTTGAACCCCTCTTATCCTATGATTTTTGTCTGTGTTTCCTTTTTATAAATACAATTTAAAAATAAAGAAAGAAAATAAAACAAATCTGTTGGATATGTATTTAATACTACTCAGCCATGAGAACAGTGACATGTCTTTTGGAATAAAGTGTATGTAATTGAGGTGATTATCCTAAGTCAAATAAACAAGGAAGCTATAGACCATTGCTGGATAGTTATATGTGGGTTAAAAATAACTAAAACACATGCAAACTTGAAAAACAATAATAACCAAATTACCTCTTACACTGAAAAACACAGTTGCTACTGGAGAAGATTATGAGAGGAAATACGGCGATAGTCAGAGTCTCTTTGGTCCAATGGCACAGGAACTTCCATGACAGTTGCATCGTGACACACATCTGTAGGTGTGAAATTATATTTCTCAATTTTCTTAGTTTTATAAACTAATGTTAAATTAAAATATGAAAATTTTAAAAGTCTATTTCAGCTCAGATGTTTTCATTTGTAATTTGTATAATATTATAGAGGGCAGGAGATAGTTTACCTGGTTGTGCACATACATTATCATCCCTGAGCACCCAGGTTTGAGCCCCAGTACCACATGGGACCATCATGGGTGGTACTAGCAAAACTCCATGGATGGTAGAGTAGTGTCTCTCTCCCTTCTCCCCTCTTTACTAAACTAAAGAAGTTAAACAAGAAGTGGGGAGGGGGTCTGGGGAGGTCGCTTGTGCTGTATATCTTCGAGGTCCTCAGTTCATTCCTGGTGGCACAAAAAAAATTACTATGTACATATTAAAGTATATAAATAAATATATACATGTTAAAATTTGATATCCATCTACCATGTTAATTCTCTCATTAGGGGATAATACATTTTAAGATATTTTTATTTATTTACTCTGAATAGAGAAAGAAAGAAACTGAGGAAGAAGGGGGAGGTAGAGAAGGAGAAAGAGATTTCTATATTACTGCTGCACAGCCCATGAAGCTTTACTCCAGCAGCTGGGGCTTGGGGGATTGAACCTGGGTCTTTGTGAATGATAATTTGTGCCCTCTACCAGGTGTACCACCACTGGGCCCCATGGGGTTAGTACATTGAATTATTTTTCTATTCACCTCATTATTCAATCAAATGATCTCCAAATAAATAAGATTTACCTCTTTCAACATTCACACTACTTTTTTTTTTTAACACTGTCATATTAGTGATAACTGCCAAAACACCGTTGAATAACAGTTCTATTAGCCAGCATGCCTGTTTCTCAAAATGATGGAAAAGTCCATATTCAATTTAATCTCTTAGTTGAGCTTAAGCTTAAGTCATGCTGGGTTTAATTGAGTTTGAGAAAATTTATTTCCGATTTTATTTCAGAGTTGTTTTCAACTTAATCAGAAATGTTTCTGAACTTTTAACAATGGCTGTTTTGGTAAAAATGTTTTAATAATTTTATCTTGACAACAATTTGTTAAATAAATAATTTTAGTGTTAAAAATTCCAGTAGTTAGCCTTTGTTTTATATCTTGGAATAAAATATATATTTTAACACACTGTTGTATTTTTTGTGGAATTATATTACTTAGACATTTCCCATACTTACATGTACAATTTTAACTTTTGGATAGTCTATCTTTGTCACTATTTTTTTTCATAGCATTATAACTCTTTTGAGAAGTAGATAAAGCTTATTATGAAACTGTCTTTTAAATCTTTTGAAGTAATTAAAAGTTATCAATCTAGACTAAGATCTTTTTTAAAATTATTTTTATATATTTATTTATTTTTGGATACAGACAGAGAGAACCTGAGAGAGAAAGGTGGCAGAGGAGAAGGGGAGAAAAAAAGAAACATCTGCATCACTGCTTCACTGCTTATGAAGCTTACCCTCTTTGTGTGGGGACCAGTGGTTTGAACCAGGGTCCTTGTGCACATAACATATGCACTCTGTGAGGTGCAGTATCACCCAGATCTCTAAAAAGAAACTCTTAAGAGAGCAGAATGTTAAAATTATACGTAACCTAACGGGAAAGATCATGATAAAAAATCCTGGGGTGAAGCTTCTCCTAGTACTATACTCTAGCATGTTGACCTCTGCCATTTAGACAGATGTAAGATATTTGAATGCGTAATCTGTGGTAGAGGTGAACTGCATTCATGCTTCCTCCTAAAACATAAATAAATATTTTTATCTTTATTTATTTATTTTGCTAGGACAGACAGAAACTGAGGCGGGGGGGCAGTAGACAAAGAAAGAGAGATACCTGCAGCACTGCTTCAGCAGCCATGAAGCTTTCCTGCTACAGGTCAGGAATGGAGGCTTGGAATCTAGTCTTTGTGGTTGGTAACATATACACTTAACCAGTGGCACTACCAGATGGCCCCAAAACATAAATTAATAACGTTCCACTTGTTCGAAGTCTAGATCAGACTGGTTCCTGAAAGTCTAATTTCCTCCTCTCCTTTGAAAAAAATCTCTCTACTTAGAGCTTGCTTTTCCAAATAAACCCTTTATAACCTACCCACACTTCTTACTCTTCTGCTTGAAAACTTTTGGCATTTATGCTGTTGGGTTGTACTACAATATTCTTCACATGTGTGTATCATCTCCTTGAAGATATTACTGTCAGCATAACTGTATTCGCCAAGCATAGTTGATCCAAAGCATTGTTACCATATGTTCTCAAAATTCTTTTTGTATTGAAATAAAAAGTGTAATTGTATTCCCAAATGTACTAGTGAGTTTATTAATACTAGAGCATCTTTCCAAGAAGTATTTTACTTCCATCTCAGTTCTTCTAGTGTCATTTTTTAAAAATAATGTAGCTAATGGTACATAGTAAGGTGTTTTATATTTAAAGATATGTATATCTGTATTTTAAATTCAAGGGTGAGGTCCAAAGACTTTTTCTTTCTATCTTATGTATGCAGAGCAGTAGCTGGTAACCTGACGCTGTTGACTGGCTACGGAAGAAGGGCAAACGCTAGAAGAAGAAGAAGGAGGAGGAGGAGGAGGAGGAGGAGGAGGAGGAGGAGGAGGAGGAGGAGGAGGAGAAAGAGAAGGAGGAGAAGAAGGAGAAGAAGAAGAAGGAGTAGGAGGAGGAGGAGGAGGAGGAAGAAGAGGAGGAGGAGAAGGAGGAGGAGGAGGAGGAGGAGGAGGAGGAGGAGAAGAAGAAGAAGAAGAAGAAGAAGAAGAAGAAGAAGAAGAAGAAGAAGAAGAAGAAAATGATAACTATGGGGAGTCAGGCGGTAGTGCAGAGGGTTAAGTGCATGTGGCACAAAGCACAAGGACTGGCCTAACGATAGAGACACAACAAAAAAGAAAAACTACAGACCACTGTCTCTGATGAACAGAGATGTCAAAATATTAAACAAGATCTTGGCCAACCGGATACAGCAGTGTATCAAAAAGATTGTTCATCATGACCAAGTGGGATTCATCCCAGGAATGCAAGGCTGGTTCAACATACGTTAGTCAATCAATGTCATTCACCACATCAATAAAAGCAAAACCAAAAAACACATGATTACCTCAATAGATGCAGAGAAAGTGTTCAACACCCATTCATGCTCAAAACTCTACAAAAAATGGGAATAGATGGGAAATTCCTCAAGATAGTGGAATCCATATATAGCAAACCTACAGCCAACATCATACTAAGTGGACAGAAACTGAAAGCATTCTCCCACGGATAAGGGACTAAACAGGACTGTCCATTATCACTATTACTCTTCAACATAGTATTGGAAATTCCTGCCATAGCAATCAGGCAAGAGAAAGAAATCAAAGGAATAAAGATTGGAAGGGAAGAAGTCAAGCTCACTATTTTCAGATGATATGATAGATACATAGAAAAACCTAAAGAATCCAGCAGAAAATTACTGGAAGTTACTAGGCAATGTTGCAAGGTGTCAGGCTACAAAATCAGTGTACAAAAATCAGTGACATTTCTTTATGCAAACACTAAATCTGAAGAAGAAGACATCTAGAAATCACTCCCATTCACTGTTGCAACAAAATCAATAAAATACCAAGGAGTAAAGCTGAACAAAGAAGTGAAAGACTTGTATACTGAAAACTATGAGTCAGTATACAAGGAAATAAAAACTGATACCAAAAAATGGAAAGTCATCCCATGCTCATGGATTGGAAGAATAAATGTAATCAAAATGAATATTCTCCCTAGAGCCATATACAAATTTAATGCAATACCCATCAAAGTTCCACCAAGCTTCTTTAAGAAAAAGAACAAAAACTACAGTCATTTATCTGGAACCAGAAAACACCTAGAATTGCCAAAACCATCTTGAGGAAAAGAAACAGAAACGGAGGCATCAACTCCCAGATCTCAAACTATATTATAAAGCCATCATCATCAAAGCAGCCTGGTACTGGAACAAAAACAGGTACACAGTCCAGTGGAATAGAATTGAAAGCCCAGAAATAAACCCCCACACCTATGGACATCTAATCTTTGATAAGGGGGTCCAAAGTCTTAAATAGAAGAAGGAGGCTCTCTTTAATAAATGGTGCTGGGAAAGCTGGGTTGAAACATGCAGAAGATTGAAACTGAACCACGTTATCTCACTAGAAACAAAAATCAACTCCAAATGGATCAAGGACATGGATGTTAGACCAGAAACTGTCAAATACTTAGAGGAAAACATTGGTGGAACACTTTCCCACCTAAACCTCAAGGACATCTTTGATGAAACAGCCCCAACTGGAAGGAAGACTAAAGCAGAAACAAACCAACGGGACTACATCAAATTGAAAAGCTTCTGCACAGCCAAAGAAACTATCACACAAACAAAGACACCACTCACAGAATGGGAGAAGATCTTCATATGTCATACATCAGACCAGAGACTAATAACCAAAATATACAAAGAGCTCAGCAAACTTAGCAACAGAAAAGCAAATGACCTCATCCAAAAATGGGCAGAGAATATGAACAAAACATTCACTTCAGAGGAGATTCAAAAGACTAACAAACATATGAAAAAATGCTCCAGGTCGCTGTTTGTCAGAAAAATGCAAATTAAGACAACATTGAGATACCATCTCACTCCTGTGAGAATGGCATACATCAAAAAGAACAGCAGCAACAAATGCTGGAGAGGCTGTGAGGACAGAGGAACCCTTCTGCACTGCTGGTGGGAATGTAAACTGCTCTCTGTAGAGCAGTCTGGAGAACTCTTAGAAGGCTAGACATAGGCCTTCCATATGGCCCAGTAATTCCTCTCCTGGGGATATACCCTCCAAATTCCATAATACCCAATTAAAAAGATATATGTACAACTATGTAAATAGCAGCACAATTCATAATAGCTAAAACCTGGAAGCAACCCAGGTGCCCAACAACATATGAGTGGCTGAGAAAGCTGTGGTATATATACACAATAGAATACTATGCAGCTATTAAGAACAATGAACTCACTTTCTCTGACCCATGTTGTATGGAGATAGAAGGAATTATGTTAAGTGAGCTAAGTCAGAAAGATAAAGATGAGTATGGGATGATCCCACTCATCAACAGAAGCTGAGAAAGAAGAACAGAAAGGGAAACTAGAAGCAGGATCTGACTAAATTGAGAGTAGGGCAACAAAGTAAAATCCTTGTGGTGAGGGGGAGGATGGACATTCGGCTTCCCGGGGTGGCGGGGGTGGGTGGGTGGGATGGGACACAGTCTTTTGGTAGTGGGAATGGTGTTTATGTACACTTCTATTGAATTGTAGTAAAATAAATCACCATTTAATTAATATGAGAGGGGAAAATTTGATTATATTTCTCGAACTTTTTAAAACACAGACTGAGTCTTTTTAATACATAGGCTGAGTCTTTGATATGTTGAAGCTCTCAAAAGCCTACACCAAAAAGAACAGAAGAAACCGGTGGCACAGCTATATACCAGATGCTGAGTATTATACAGCAAATCCTAACAAAGGGTCTTTTCAAAGTTAACCTAATTACCAAATAATGTGATGATAACAATAACTGTCCATTGTCTTCTTGAACCCTAAGACAGCAGGAACCTCACATTTCCACTATATTTCTCCCTGTCCTGGAAGCTTAGGGTGGGGTGCACTTTCCTGCATGCTTCTCCCAATTCTTATAAAATAATATTGTATTCACCAATCACAACCTAATCAATGCAATGAGTGCCACCCCAACATGCTTCACTTCAGACTGTGTCCAAAGCCTTCGGGTGTGGAATGACAACCCTTCAGCTTCATCACTCGGGAGAGACCTTTCCTTTCATAGTATTCTCTAATTCCATTCCAGGTGGTTCACTTACTAACAAAGTCCTAAAACCCACATATAGAATAGGTCCCCTAGGATAGAGCATGTTCACACGTATCTATAAACTAGGGCAAAATATATACCTGAAAGCAGAAGTACACAAGAGTCTGCAGTGAGTACCCCCCAACACTTCATCTGCACTATTCCAGCCTTTAGGTCCATGATTGTTCAACAGTTTGTTTGCCTTTGTACGTTAACTCTCTTTCAGCCACCAGGTTTCAGATGCCAGCATGATGCTGACCAGACTTCCCTGGACAGACGACTCCACTAGTGTGTCCTGGATCTCAGCTTCCCCAGAGCTCAACCCTACTAGGGAAAGAGAGAGGCAAACTGGGAGTATGGATCGAGCAGTCAATGCCCATGTTCAGCAGGGAAGCAATTACAGAAGCCAGACCTTCCACCCTCTGCAACCCACAATGACCCTGGGTCCATGCTCCCAGAGGGATAGAGAATGGGAAAGCTATCAGGCGAGGGGATGGGATATGGAGATCGTGTTGTGGGAATTGTGTGGAGTTGTACCCCTCCTATCCTATGGTTTTGTTAATGTCTCTTTTTTTAATTTATAAATAAATTTTAAAAAATCAAAAAAAATTATATTTATTTATTTACCAGATAGAGACAGCCAGAAATTGAGAAGGAAGGGGTCATAGAGAGGTAGAGAGACAGAAAGACACTTGCAGTCTTGCTACACTACTCGTGAAGCTTTACCTCTGCAGGTGGGGACCAGGGCTTGAACCCGGTTCCTTGAGCACTTTAACATGTGCGCTCAACTAGTTGCACCACCAACTGGCCCTTGAATGCAGAACTTGTACGTGGATCTCTTGTTCTTGCTACTCATTTTTAAATCAGGGCTATCCCATAAAAGCTGGTTGATTTAAGCCTGAAATAGGGAATTTAAATGGAAGGGTAATTATGGATAACAGGAGACCTGAAACATTTTTATTATTTATCTTTAAATGCATTTCACCTACTACATTCTCAGATGTGTTATGTTGCCCAATTTGGGGTAAGTTTATCACTTAAGTAAGTCCACTGGTGCCCAGAAATGTACTATACAGAGATCTACATACGTAGCAAACTTTTTTTGGTCTTTAAATTTTTTTTTTTTTATTATTATTGGATAGAGACAGAGAGAAATTGAGAAGGGAGAGGCAGAGAGGAAAGAGACAGTAAGACACCCGCAGCCCTGCTTCACCACTTGTGAAGCTTTCCCTCTGCAGGTGGAGACCAGGGACTTGAACCTGGGTCCTTTTGAACAGTAATGTGTGTGCTTAACCAGGTACTCCACCACCTGGCCCCGAAGACTTTTTTTTTCTTCATCTGCCATCCTAGTTTATCTCCAAAGTACTTCTTATTACAGGAAATCTAATTTTCAGGAAGTTAGCAAAAGATGCAATTCTTCCTTCAGAATTGTCACCCTACTCCCACCCCCGCTTTTCTGCAAGTGGAACTTCGCCTCCCCACCTTCCCCAAGGATGTTCCTAGTTTTTCCTTCTATCTTCTCTAAATAGTAGTTGCTACAAAGTGGTTAAAATTCTGCCTTTTTTTCTTCTTTTGGCTTAAAGTTCCCCATGTTTGGCTATATCTTCAAAGGATTTACTTTGGAGTTTTAGCCAATTCCTGATTTCACTGGAGCTATAAGTTTTGTAGTTCTTATTCTCTTTGTTGATAACCGCTCATTTCAGAAATGAAAATAGAGGAAGATACATGCTATTTCTTACCAGGAGCATTGCAGATTGGTTTTGTTTTTTTAAGCTAATAAATCATTGTCATTATGCTTGACTACACTCCTAGTCTCTGGTCACATGTCATGGGGGACAGCATCTGGGAACTCTGAGCTTGCTCACAGTTGCTTAGCAACTAGAGCCCTTTTCTTTTTTCCATCAGCCTGCCCCAACCCTATCCCTACATGGCCCTGCCCACCTTGCCTTAAAATAGAATGTGTGGTCCCATGAGTCACTTGGAAAAGGTTCTCTAACTGCAGAGAAACACAGTGGCTTCCAGTGGGGTGCTAATCAAGAGGGAATGCATAAGGGACACTTAACTGCTGGGAAGAGGAAAAGATACTAGTCTGGCTAGAAGAGATAAAATGAATTGTTAAAAAATTAAGGAAATGCAGTTTGATCAGCATCATCTTGGAAGAAAGACAACACAAGAAGGTGGAAATGTTAGCGGGGTTTCATGAAATATAACAGAGGGTCCAGATGAGACACTATATGTCAGAACTTTACATAACTCTCTGGTTCATATACTTGAGTTTACTGAGTCTCAGTTTATTTTAATTTAAAAAAAGAATGTTTACAGATATTTACATGCTGTCTGTATGTTTGCCTGGTTTTTAAATAATTAAGGACACAGAATGATTAGGTAGGTGGGAAATATGGTGGTTCAGAAATCAAGTCAAAGTAAGTGTAACACTCTCATCACCTATGCAGATAAACTCTTGAGGGCTGAGAAGCACAGCAAGATAAACTACATACAAAAACAAAACATAATCTCAGGCAATTCTCACTCACATTTCAAAGACATTTACATGTTACTTTCACTCTGCCAAAAAATAATCATAACCAGCCTTCTGTACTAGATGATAATGAAAGTAATGGACTTTTGCTTTGCCATGTGCAAGGGTAAGTTACTCTGAAGTTTTACTCAAGTAGAGATGTTATCTAAAAGCAAATGTATTGATCAACGGAATTAATAATACTAATACTATAAATTTTAGTGCCTTGTATATTACAGTATAACTGCATACATTTTGTTTCAGATTAAATTTATATAGATAGACCTGTTTTAGCATCTTTTAATATACTCAAATCACATTCTATACTAAATTCTATAAGGTTGCTCTAGGAAACTTTGGAACAATGGTAAGCATAATTATCAGTGCCTATATTGTTTTATATAAAGATTCAAAATTCTAGGTATAATATAAATATCTAAATATTCACCTTTAACAATTTTGAAAAATCTGTGCCGTAGACTTCTGCATGCAGAAGCCAAACCTTCCACCTTCTGCATCCCACAATGTCCTTGGGTCCATACTCCCAGAGGGTTAAAGAATAGGAAAGCTATCAGGGGAGAGGATGGGATACAGAAGTCTGGTGGTGGGAATTGTGTGGAGTTGTACCCCTCTTATCCTATGGTTTTGTCAATGCTTCCTTTTTATAAATAAAAAATAAAAACATGATGTGTGTGTTGTGTTCCTTGGTCTCCATTGTTAGTTAAAGTAGTGCTGTTGTTCTGTATTTTAAAGGGCAAATGAAATCTCTTCTCAGATTCAAATAATTCCATATTTCCTACTTCTATTATTATGAGCTATTTTTTCCCATGCAGGGTGCATTAGAGGGAAACAGCCTTGCTTACAATGTTACAATGTCATTATTTCAAATTTCGTCTGAGAGAATACTTAACTTACTTTGAAAATGTATTTCCATGTATAAATTTTAAAATCCTAAAATACTAACAAATGTCTGTTTCTTAACATTTTTTGAAAGAAATGAGAATAAAATACAAGTGTCTTCTTAATTTCTTCCAGGAACAATTTAATTTCATCCAAAAGGTGCAGATGAGTAAATAAATCTCAAGTTTTGGATTTTTTTTTAATAAAAAGAAAGTTCCTTCTCTAGTAAAAGTGGAGAAATTCAACCTGAGTGAGAATAAACAAGTGGGAAGAAACACAACTTTGTCAGATTTTAAAAGATTGGAACTAATTAGATACGTGACAAATGATAGAGTAGGAGTATTTCACAAAGGGATACAAAAAATGAATCTAGCTCACAATCTGAATAAAGCTATCAGTCAGAGAGCTGCTTACTAGCCTGAGTAGTGCCTGAGAAATGCAGTGGAATGTTATACTTGAAAACTGACAGAATCTGTAGAATCTTATTTAAGAGCTATATTTAACTATGGATCCCTAGGAAGAATTCTCAGATCATGTGGACAGAAGGAAAGTAATACAAGTACTGTGATACCTGCTCTGATACACAGGAACTATTTTTTTCCTGCGGTGGAACAAAGTACATAGGGTTCCAGCTCTGTCTGACTTCTCCAAATTCTCTGCAGCAAATCATTTGCACCCTGAATAACTTTAGTTCTGAATATAAACTGTGAATATGGGGGGGCTGGAAGACAGTTCACCAGGTAAAATGCACAGTTTAATTTTCAGGAGGACCCTGTTTTGAATCTCTATTCATCACAAGGAGGAGTCTTCATAAGTGATGGAGCAATGCTGTGGTGTCTCTTCTCCTTTCTGTCTCTCTTTCTCTGTTTTTCATCCTCTACTGAGAAAAAAACATGTCCACTTGGAGAAATGGAATCACGCTTGATAATGAAAAATGTTAACTACATTGAAAATAAAATGTGAGGTTACATGAATTAATCACATAGCTTGCATTGCTCCCAGTTACAGTCAACTCTCCAGGCAACATTTAAAAACTAAAATTGAAAGGATAGGAACTTATATTCACTGAATACCTGAAGGGTGAAAAGTACTGAGCCAAGTAGTCTGTTCCTGAAAACTCACTTAACATTCCCAAAATTCTAGATTTGGGTATTATTCTTACTCATCTACTTCTCAGGAATAAGTATTACGCTAAAGTCACAAATCAAAGCTTCAAAGTCTGTACTCTAAACAGAGAATGAAGTGAGGGATAACGCAATTATGTGGAATGCATTTTATAGTTTCTGGTTCTAAATAAAAACAACATTTCTCTTTCTTTCTTTTCTTTTTTAATTTTTTAAGACTTTAGAAAAATCTTTATTTATTTATTAGATAGAGACAGTCAGAAATTAAGAGAGAAGGGGGTAACAGGAAGGGAGAGAGACCGAGAGACATCTGCAGTCCTGCTTCACCACACTCAAAGCTTTCCCCTTGTATGTGGGGACCAGCATCTCTCACTGTAAAATGTGAGTCAACCAGGTGCACGACCACACAGTCCCCTTTCTTTTTTTAGCCAGAGGAATACATGGCTCTGGTTTAAGGAGCACTGAACCAGAGACTTTGGAGCCTCAAGTATGAGAATATTTTTACATAATCATTATGCTATCTACCCTCATCCCAAAACAAACATTTCTGCAAATGAGAGGTCTTAGGGAAGGAACTCTAGAATAAAAAACTAATAACATTCACTTAATTTGTTGAAAATGCAGTTTCAGATCTTGGAAAACCTCTTACTTCTTACTCCTCTACTACATCTCCCCCCACTTCTCTTTCTCTCTCTTGCTTTCTCTCTCTCTCCCTCTTTCACATACCACTACTCTCACACATACATTGTTTACCATAACCACTGTCTTTTAGAGAGAAAAGCTTTGATCTTAGTGGGGATAGAGGTATTTTCAATTTCACTAGGTTTAGCAGACTGGGTTCCAACAAAACAACACCACAAAAAGACTAAAAAAGTTATGTGATGACAGTTTTACCTTCTTTGTTTTCATTTTAAATCATTGTATTGTTACAGATGCAATATTTTTTAATTTTCAGGTAAGTTCTCATTTATGAATGAGAACTACTCATATTCTGGTTCCAAATACCATAAACCTCAAAAAAAATAAAAGATACAAACCTCATTAAGCTCATATTAAAACTACCTTTTTTTGGTGATATATTTACCAGGATGATAATCTTTCAAGCTACTGGAAATTGGCCTTCAGGTTTTATTAAAAAGATTTCTTTCTTTTAAAAAATTTTATTTATTTATACCCCTTTTGTTGGCCTTGTTGATTTTTATTGTTGTAGTTATTATTGATCTTATTGTTGTTGGGTAGAACAGAGAGAAATGGAGAGAGGAGGGGAAGACAGAGAGGGGGAGAGAAAGATAGAGACCTGCAGACCTGCTTTACTGTTTGTGAAGTGACTCTCCTGCTTGTGGGGAGCTGGGGGCTTGAACCGGGATCCTTACCCTGGTCCTTGCACTTTGCATCACATGCGCTTAACCCACTGCACTACCACCCAACTCCCTACAAGATTTCTTTCTTTGGAGCTTTTCTGAAGGGTAACATATCCTCATGGTTGACTTGAAGGGAGTCTAACAGACAATATTTGTTATTAATATCAGAAGTATTTTAGTATTAATATTTTAAACTAATGTTATTTCTGTGAATTAAATGTACAAATAGAAACATCAAATTCAAGGTATGTAAATTAGTAAACCTAAACAAAAAGGGCCCAGTTCTGAATTCTAACTTAGGATGGCTCCTATTAGCTCATACAAGTACATCTTTTTTTTTTTTCCTTCTTTTTTTTTCCTCCAGGGTTATTGCTGGGCTCGGTGCCTGCACAATGAATCCACCGCTCCTGGAGGCCATTTTTTCCCCCTTTTGTTGCCCTTGTTGTTGTAGCCTCGTTGTGGTTATTATTATTATTGCCCTTGTTGACGCTATTCGTTGTTGGATAGGACAGAGAGAAATGGAGAGGGGAGGGAAAGACAGAGTGGGGGAGAGAAAGATAGACACCTACAGACCTGCTTCACCGCCTGTAAAGCGACTCCCCTGCAGGTGGGGAGCCGGGGGCTCGAACCGGGATCCTTACGCCGGTCCTTGCGCCGGTCCTTGCGCTTTGCGCCACATGCGCTTAACCCACTGCGCCACCGCCCGACCCCCACAAGTGCATCTTAATAATCCATTTGGACTTCAATGACTTGATAAACTCTTTGAATGACTCTATGGCTTTCACTGTATATCATGAATATGATCAAAATATTCTGAGAACTGTTAAGCACTAGTTTATAGTAGTGCTGGAGATTGAATCTAGAGCTTCAGAATCTCAAGAATGAAAGTCTTCTCAATGAGAAAGGTTTTTAACCACGATTATTGTATCCTGCTATACCGTTATTCAGACAAGATAGAGGCATAGAAACCTCAGCCAAGACATAATTGAAGGAATCAACTATTACCAAGCCGGCCCTGCAAGAAGTTTTGAAAGGTCTCCTATAAAAAAAAATCACATCACCATAAACATGCCATATATCAGAACACTCTAAAAGTTTAGAATAATGGAATTAAAATTTCTTCAATCTATAATATCAATAAATGTCTGTGGCCTGTATTCACCTATTAAAAGGTACAGAGTAGGAAGATGGATCAGAAAACTCAACCCAACTGTATATTGTCTACCTAACTCAACAAGACAAACATAGACTCAAAGTGAAAAGATGGAAAACTATCATACAAGCCAATAGACCAAAAAAGGGGGCAGGAACAGCTATTCTCATATCTGACGTGATAGACCTTAAAATAAATAAAATGAAAAAAAAAAGGTATGGACATTTCTTAATGCTCAGAGGATAAGTCGATCAAGAGGACTAAACAATTATTTACATCTATGCACCCAATGAGAAGCCATATAAATACATCAAACATCTACTGGAAGAGTTACAGCAACATATTAACAGCAACACAGTAATAGTAAGGAACTTCAACACCCCACTCTCTTAACTTGACAGATCATCTAGACATAAAATCAACAAAGAAAGGATGGAAATAAATTAAGAGATAGATAAACTAGAACTATTAGATGTTTTCAGAGTCATTCACCCCAAGAAACTGGAATATACATTATATTCAAGTCCACGTGGGTCATTCTCAAGGATAAACCATAATGTTAGGTCACAAAGACAGTGTCAACAAAATCAGGAGAGTTGAAATCTTCTCAGCTATCTTCTCAGATCACAGTAGAATTAAATTAACACTTAACAAATTTGAGAATTCAATTAAAATGAAGACACAAAATATCAAAATATTTGGGACACAGTTAAAGCAGTACTGAGAGGGAAGTTTATAGCCATACAAGCAAACATTAGTAAAAAAGAAAAAACTCAAAATAAACAACCTAACTGCACACCTTAAAAACTTTAAAGAAGAGTAATAAAGGAACCCTAAAGCAACCAAAAAGCCTTAAATAACTAAAATTAGGGCAGAAATAAATAACAGTGAAAACAAGGAGGAATTAGAAAATATGAACAGGCCAATCACAGCCAAAGAAATTGAAATAGTTATCGACAACCTTCCAAACAACAGAAGTACTGGACCATATGGCTTTAGAAATGAATTCTACAAAACCTTCAAGGAAGAGCTAATACTTCTACTTTTAAAACTCTTCCAAAAGATTGAAGACACAGGAATATTCCCTTCCAGCTTCTATGAAGCCAACATCACCCTGATGTCAAAAGCAGACAGGGGTGTGACAAAGAAAGAAAACTACAGATCAGTATCTCTGATGAACATTCATGCTAAAATACTGAACAAAATTCTAGTCAACTGAATACAGCAGTATATCAAAAAGATTGTTCATCATGACAAAGTGGGGTTAATCCCAGGGATTTTTAAAAGCATCTTCAATGATACAAATACAATTACAATGAAGAATAAAACAAAAATAAGCCAGTGGGACTACATCAAATTGAAAAGCTTCTGCAAATCAAAAGAAACCATCACCCACACAAAGATACCTTTTACAGAATGGGAGAGATCTTTACATTCTATATATCAGACAAGAGGCTAGTTGACAAAATATATAAAGAGCTCACCAAACTCAGCAACAATAACAACAAAAATAACCCCATCAAAAAATGGCAGAGAATATGAACAGAATATTCACCACAGAAAAGAGCCAAAAGGCTAATAAACATATGAAAGTAACTGACTGTCAGAGAAATGCAAATAAAGACAATAATGAAATACCACTTCATTCCTGTGAGAATGCCATGCATCAGAAAAGGTAACAGCAACAAATGTTGGAGAGGTTGTGGGGACAAAAAAACAGTCCTTCACTGCTGGTGGGAATGTAAATCCATCCAACCCCTGTGCAGAGCCTTCTGGAGAACTCTCTGAAGTCTAGTAGTGGATCTTACCTATGGCCCTGCAATTGCTCTCCTGGGGATATATCCTAAGGAACCAATCACACCCATCCAAAAAGATTTGTGAACATGTATGTTCATAGCAGCACAATTTGTAATAGTCAAAACCTGGAAGCAACCCAGATGTCTACCAACAGATGAGTGGCTGAGTCAGTTTTGGTATATATACACAATGGAATACTACTCAGCTACTAAAAATGGCGATTTTACTTTCTTCACCTTATCCTAGATGGAGCTTGTAAGAATCACGTTAAGTGAGATAAGTAAGAAAGAGAAGACTGACTATAGGAAGATCTCATATTGGGCTAGAGATGTGCAAGAGAGAGATGACCCAGGAACCAAGCTCTTGGCAGTGAGTCCATTCAAATCTTTATTTACCGGAGCACCCCAGAGTTGGGTGGTAGCAAACCTGGTTAAGCCACGTGGTGCAAACTGCCATGGCCAGCATCAGCCTCCTGTTCTGCGCCTGTGCCCCCTTGAGGCTGGAAGCTGGAAGACCCCCTAGTCAGAAACGGAAGTGGCTTGTCAATATCATACATGGTTAAGAAAGGGGCAGAGTAGGGTTAAAGGGGGCTGTGACAGGTAGGGACTTCCTTAGCAACTGTTGCTAGAGGTTTAACTGGTAGTATTAATAATACCCCGTGGTCTTGAGGGTAGGAAAAGAATATATTAAATGAGCAGAATGGGTGGGGGAATAGGGAGGAGGCCTTAAGTTGTTTGTTAGACAAAGATTGATATGCAGATAATAAAAGGGCGGGCCATAGTATCAAGGAATGCAGGGCAGAGCAGGGGGAGCTGGTTTAATGTTTTAAGGAATGCAGGGCTCCTGGAGGCAGAAAAATTCAGGGTTTCAGGAGACAGGGAGGGACTGACAGGGAGGCAAAAAACTGAGTCCTTGCCTCTTCCAAACTCTACCTCACAAGAGGGAGTCTTATAGAAAGATTGGTTTCCTCAGTTCCCCATTTTTCAATGGGAAAAGCCTCACCACACTCAATGTATTTCTCACAGTATACCCAGCAATCTCAAGCATAGATAGAAGTTGAAAAATACTACCATGATTCCTGCCTTTCCTGGATAGCCAACTTCACCAATATATCCTAGAATCCCACCTACCCAGAGCCCTACTACGGAAAGTTAGAGGCGGGATGGGGCTGTGGATCAACCTGCCAATACCCATGTGAAGTGGAGAAGCAATTACAGAAGCCAGACCTCTGACCCTCTGCACCCCATAGAGATCTTTGCTCAGTACCCCCAGAGGGATAAAGAATAGGGAAGTTTCCATTGGAGGGGATAGATATGACATGCTGGTGATGGAAATTGTATGAATTGTACCCTTCTTGTCCCACAGTCTTGTTGATCATTAATAAAATCACCAATAAATAATAATAATAATAAGGAGTTGAAAATAAGAAAAAAAAAAAGCAGAACTTGAACTGGGTTTGGTGTATTACACCTAAGAAAAGAACTCTGGGGTGGGGGTGGGGAGGGTTCTGGTCCTGGAACATGATGTTAGAGGACCTAGAGAGGGTAGAATTGTTATGTTGAAAAAAGGAGAAATTTTATACATGCACAAACAACTGTATTTCATTTTTTGATACTGCATTTTATTGTTGATTGTAAACCATTAATCCCCTCTGTTTAAAAAGAAGGAAAGTCTTTTTGCATAGCCATTATGATACCTCCCTGGTCCAGCATAATATGTATTTTTTATTATTGTATTAATGGGTTAATGGTTTACAAAAAGATTGTTGACACATAGGTACAATTTCTTATCTCCCCATGATAACTTTTGCAAAATATTCTCACCTGAAACTTAGGTCCTTTTCCATCATCATGCACCAAGATCCCCTCCCCCTTCTGTCTTCTTCCTCCTTCTCTTTCTCCAAAGTCCTTTGCTTCGATGCAACCAGCAAAATATTTCCAATTCTATTCTCAAATATTAACAGGAGTGAATACTTTTAGACATTTTTATAAATAACAGAAATTTTCTAAACCCAAAATATTATATAGAATATTAGGTTCCAACCACAACTCAGATTTGGTGTGTTTTCTTTTTTTTTTTTAATATTTATTTTATTTATTTATTCCCTTTTGTTGCCCTTGTTGTTTTATTGTTGTAGTTATTTTTGTTGTTGTCGTTGTTGGATAGGACAGAGAGAAATGGAGAGAGGAGGGGAAGACAAAGAGGAGGAGAGAAAGATAGACACCTGCAGACCTGCTTCACCACCTGTGAAGCGACTCCCCTGCAGGTGGGGAGCCGGGGTTCAAACCGGGATCCTTATGCCGGTCCTTGTGCTTTGCCACCTGCGCTTAACCCGCTGTGCTACAGCCCGACTCCCCACAACTCAGATTTGGATTAAATTTCAAGTTATTCATTTAAAGAAACAACTTATTATCATAGTTGTGTCTGAAAACTTAAATATTCCCTAATTTGATGTTTATTTTAAAAAAATAGGTCTGCTACCTGAAAATTAATTTATTAGACTGGGAAATTTGATCATTGTAATTAAAATGCCTAAAAAATAAACTATATATTACTAAAAGATTATAGAAGATAAATGGGATCTTTTATGATAAAGTTTTGTTTTTGCCATTTTTTACTCAGGTAAAAGTTTCCTAAAACAGGTAGGAGTCTTCACTACTATAGGTATGCAATGACATACAGGAAAGTAAGTTGGAATGCAAAAACTTACTGGAAATTTGGATTAATCAATAAATAGCCTTAAGATAACACTAACATTAATGAACTGTATTTTAAGTACGATAGCACAATGCATGTGTCTAGTTATATTTATCACATTAAGTGCCATATGTATGATTCACATTGTATTGGAAATACATAAACAATGAGTTAGCAGTTTAGAAGCAATAAATTCTAAAAAGAGTTGATTTAAAAAGGTTAGGGGAGGGCTGGGTGGTGGCACACCTGGTTGAATGCACATCTTACAGTGTGCAAGGACCCTGATTCAAGCTTGTAAGGGGAATACTTTGCCAGTGGTGAAGCTGTCCTGCAGGTGTCTCTCTTTCTTTCTCCCTTGCTATCTCCCCCTTCTCTCTTGATTTCTGGCTGTTTTCCTAATAAATAAAGATAATTTTGAAGTAATTTTTTAAAAAGGTTGGGGAGTTTAATTTGAAGACAGATACATGCTCTTACTTTCTCATCATCACGTGCTCATTTTTTTTAGGTTACCATTTGAATAGAAGCATTAACTGAACTTGTGTTCTCCAAGCTGTAGGAGACAGGTCATACTAACTTAAGGAGAGAAATGGTGGAAAACCTTTTCTGAAACTAACCTCAGAGTAGAACCTGTGAATCAGCAATCGGAGGTAAATTCTCCATGGCACAGCTATGAAGTTATCAGAGGCAAAACCTCCATGTACTATGTGCTGTGGTGATGTGTGCTGCTGAAACAGCTTTCTGAGGAAATTCTCAATATGCTACGTGCTGAAACTCACAAGATCTCTGAGAGTACGTGTAGAAGAGACCATCACCACTGCTTCTGACCTTCTCCCAAACTAGATTCGTGAATGAAAAATGTCTCAAATCCATAGGAAAAAATAATTACATAACTGGGGAGAAACATGGGCTTTATAGAGTAAGGAGAATGTTCCTGCTGCCTAAGGGTTTAAGAAGGCAAGAGATAGTTATCGCTATAAACAGATTATGGCAATTGGGTTAACTTTGAAAATCCCTTTGTTAGCATTTGCTGTATCATACAAGACCTCACCATAATTTATGTCCTTTATGCTATTTATATATAGCTTTATCTTATAAAGTAATGCCATCAGTGTTTCTGTTCTCCCTGGTTGAAGCTTTTAGAAGATTTGATATTTCAAAGAACATGTCATAATTAGAAATGTATTAACAATTTGAACCCACTGTTAAAATTTAATCTGATTGCCAATTTGAAGCATTAAGTGTTTAGACTGAAGGGACATATACTCAGAGCTATGCTCTATGCATCAAAAAGTTTGAGACATTTGATCCATTTTCCCCTCTCATATTAACTAAATCATGATTTATGAGACTATCAATTAATAGGCGTGTATATTAACACCATTCTCACCACCAAAGGTCTGTTGTGTCCCCCCAGTTGTGTCCATACTCTCAGAGGAATAAAGAATAGGGAAGCTATCATGGGAGGGGATTCAATACAAAGTTCTGGAGGTGGGAATTGTGTATAAATGTACTCCTCCTATTCTATAGACTTGTCACTATTTCCATTTTATAAGTAAACATTTAAAAAAATGCTTCAGGCTCCCTTAACATGCAGGGAAGATAAAGAAGATAAGAAGGTTTAGTAGCCATTGTACTTCACCTCAAGGATTGAGATAACATTAAAACAACTGTTAATTTCCAAAACTGTGAACTCCAACTACCTTATTTAGACACAAGTCAATCCAGGCAAATGAGATTAGTGGATTGAAAAGTACTTGCCAGGCATGTGCTCTCTGGGTTGAAGAGAACTCGATTAGAGCCAACCTGGCCTGCTGCTTACTCAGTAATGCAGGAGAGGAACCAGGAACCAGGAACTCATGGCTGAGTGGGAACACAATGAATCTTTATTGATCAGAGACAATGCCTTTATATCTTTTGAAACAGAAGTGGCAGGTCAGAAAAGGAAATGGCTAGGAGAGGGGGTGGAGAAAAGAAAAAAGCACAAAGGTAGAAAGCTTTCATAGCAGCTGTTGCGAAGGTTCTAGCCAATGGGATAAACCAATACCCTGCAGGCAGGGCGGGTCTCAGGCAAAATAATGATTATGTAAATAGACCATAGTATCAATGATGGAGCAGGGCATAATGCCCAACATCTCCCCCTTTCTTTTATCTGATGGCCATAATATCATGAATGCAGGGCGCTTTGTGAGGCAGGGAGTCTGATAGGAGGAGAAACACCTTTGGGGTACTACTATCCCTTCTTGCTCGACCTCTTGGTAAAGAGTGAGACTAACAGGATTGAACATACCCCTCAAGTTCAAACCCTGCCAAACATCCTCACAATTTCCCAACATCTCCCTCTTTCTAAATGGCCATATTTAAATGGGTGAATGTCTGGGTTAGTTATAGTCCCCTGACCCTCAATTGGAAAAGAGAAAAAATATCTTGTACCACTTAATATCTTTTAACTTCTTTTGGAAGAATAAGTTTTAGCTAATATTCCTGTAGGTACAACATTCTGACATGTTTTTGACATGTTTATAAAGAATTATTCTGCTACATATTCATTTTTTCATAATTTCATATGGGATTTGATATTGCTGTCTGTTCATTATTTTATGTTAAATTAATCTTCCTGAACTTTCAGTGTGTCCAAATGCTAACATATTTTTCTACAAGTGGAAACAGGATCTTTTGTCATTTGACAAAAGGAAAGAAAGCTACTAGATTATTTGCTGTTACCACTTTTTTTGCATTCTCTTATCATATAGAAAAAATACATTTTGACAAAATTAGCACATAAATCTATTTCTCTTTTAGACTTGAATCTTTTTAAGAATTCTTTCATAGCTGTCGAGGACTCTCTGATCCTTATGTTACAAGCCAGGGGGTGATTTACCTCCTACATCATAGGGTTTTACTTTCTACCAGCTTTGCCTCTCATCCACTTCCTCTCCCTCTTCTGCCTTCCTCTGCACTCGGCAATGATTCTCTATGTCCTCTGTCTATTCTCATGAATAAGATATACAGGGGTCCTTTATTTTACCATCTCTAATTAGATAATTGCCTATATTTGTAGGGGAAAGACAAAAAAATTTTGAAGTCATCCTTAAACTTGTCTCTTCAAAAAATGCATGCTCTAACAATTTTTAAGTTTATAGTAGTTGCTTTTTAATTATTTTTTGGGTATTCACATCAGGAAAGCAATATTTTTCCTTTAATACTAATGAATGTAATTTGATAAACACAGTCTTCAACAGTCTCGTTTAGAAGCTATTTACAGTAATATATCAAATTAAAGTTTCCTGAAATAATTTATACCCATCAGACTAGTGTTTATTAAGTTAATTTAATAATATTCTTGAATAATTTATCTAAAAGGAATGATTAAATGTTTAAATTCACTGCATGTAGATACATAGTTTATACATAGATTATTTTAAATCACTAATTATACTTCCAAAATGAACTATTACTTTCACTCCATTTAATGATTGCAAAATATACAGTGTTTTATTTAAAAATGTCTGTAAATTATTTTGCACTAAATAAGATTCAGTATCTATGTACAGATATTTTAAAGTTTCAAAAACCTAAATATTAAAGCTAGCATGCCTATATTATTGAGAATTTTCATAGACATATGTTAAACATATATATATATATAAGGATATAGATACAGGTAGTTGTTGTGTTGTAGATGTGTAAATTAAATCTGCTGAAAGAATGAGTAGACAAAGAATTCATCCATGATGCTTAATCTACATTGGACTTTCAAATCATCAAGAAATAGTGTTATATGCTTTCTATAGGAACAATTCAACTAGCTAGTAGGCTCACAGTTTCTTATTTAAGTGAGTATATTTATTTAATCAAATAAGGACTATTTATGTTGAAAATGTAATTTGATACATATCCTATAATATGAAACAATAAAGAACATGGTACTGATGATTGAGGTATGATGTCTTGAGAGTCTAGGATAGTGACTAACAAAGTCTTTGGTCACTACCCTCAGCTATTTATTGCTCATTTTAGCTCCTGTGTAACCTGACACACAGTCAAGAAAAGGACCCAACTGTACATAGCGTTAGGAAGAGTATTCTTGGCAAAATAAAGAACAAGCCTTCAAGGGTGAAAAATACCTTTTACTGAGAAGATAATTGGAAGGTAGAAACAATATGAAGAAAAATAGTTAATAACCAAATCTTGCAGAAAATTATAGATCAATGAAATACCTGGAATTTTCCAAGGGACATGGAAATCTATCTTAAGTGAAGGAATAACATAATCTGATTGACTTTAAATTTGAAACATTACGATTGTGATAATGATAATAATATCTCTAGGGTTTTATTGTTTCTTGCCAACTTGACTTTTTCATATAGAGGCAGAGACAGAGAGACAAAGGGAGAAAGAGAAAAATTCCACAGTACTGAAGCCTTCCCCAGTGCTATCAGGGCTGGACTTGAACCTGGGTTGTATATATGTCACATGTCACAGTAGGCATGCTATCAGGTGACCAGGTGAGCTATTTTGCCAGCCATAATTTATGTTTATGTTTTTTGGTATATGTATGTATATGAGAAAGAGAGAGAGAGAGAGTCATAACATCCTCATATGTGTAAGGTATATGCTATGTGGATGAACTATATGGATCCATGTCTCTGATATCTTTTTATCCATTTTTGTTTGTGATTAATGGTGGTTACAGGATTATAATATTACAGTAGATAGTTCCACACCACAATGGTAACCAATGTTCTGTGTTCCCACCTGATAACTTTTAAAAAAGTGTTTGTTTTTTATAATAATGGCTTTGAGAAATAGCATGAGTCAGGATTAGTACCCAAATAAATAATAAGAAAGTTTGACAGTTGACAGTGAATTTGCTTATAGTCATGGTGGAAGTAGAGCAAGGATGAAGGGAAGGGGGTCAAAGATGACTGAGATTTAATTATTTTATTTTATTTATTTCTTTGTTCACTAGAGACAGCTAGAAATCAAAAGGTGAGAGAGAGGGAGAGAGACAGAGAAATACCTGCAACACCACTTCACCACTGTAAAGTTTTCCCTCTGTAGATGGGTACCAGGGGTTTGAATCTGGGTCCTTGTACACTGTAAGATATGCACTCAACCAGGTGTGCCACCACCGAGCTCTGACTGAGATTTCTAGATAGAAAAATTTGACAAGTGCAGCTGTCATTTACTGGTAGTAAGGCTATTAAGTTGAAAAGAACTTAAGAGTTATTCTTAGTTTAAAAATGATAAGGCATTACAATATAAATGTGAAGTAGTCAGTAGGTTTAGGGGGCCTCGTGATGGCACATCTGATTGAGTGCATGTTATAATACATAAGGACTCGGGTTCGAGCCCCAGTCCCCACCTGCAGGGAGAAAGCTTCACAAGTAGTAAAGCAGTGCTGAAGCTAACTCTCTGTCTCTTTTCCTCTCTATCTCCCACTTCCCTCTTAATTTCTGGCTGTCTCTATCCAATAAATAAAAACATTTAAAAAATAGTCAGTTGGTTTTAAGTGTCTAAAACAAATGAGAGAGAAAAGATATTAATTAATGCAATTTAGAAAACTTGCTTAGTCCTAATTATTTATGTTTTGGTGAAATACTATTTTAGCTTTTTTTCAAGACATGAATTTCATAAGTCATCACATGTATTTTATATAAAAAACACAATGTCATAAATACATCTAAAATTTCAAAATAATAGCCTTCATTCAATCTCAATCACAGAAAAAAAGTCACTAAGAGAATTTGGAGTAATGTATTTTCAGATACAAAAAAAAAAAATTGTGCTTTCCATTGAAATTAAACAGCTGAATTGGGTAAGAGTTTTAATTGTATTCCTTATCTGTCATTTTTTGTCTATTATCTATCAGTCTCAGTGTCTTGAAATAACTCAGGAAAGAAGTCAGACAGCTCTCTTCAGCATAATTATAAATAATAGGTGATTTTTAAGAAATAATTTTGACAGTTGTTAAATTATCTAGAAGATAACTTGAATTAAAAAAAGCCAGAAATATTCATTTTTTAGGGAGAATTAAATGTGTTGATGAACACTAAAATGTTTTCATGACTGGACTTGAAATCTGAATAATTAAAATTAATTGTGAAATTATTCACTCAGTAATTTAGAAACCAAAGACAAATGAATTAGATATGATCACTTTTGCTTAATGATAAATTTTAGATCATCACTATCCCTTTGATTTTTATGTTATCTTCAATTTATCAGAAAATACAAGAGGGACCGGGCAGTAGCTCAGCGGATTAAGTACACATAGCGCAAAGCACAAGGATCAACATCAGGATCCCTGTTTGAGCCCCCGGCTCTCCACCTGCAGGGTGTGGGGGGGGGGTCACTTCACAATCGGTGAAGCAAGTCCTCAGGTGTTTATCTTTCTCTCCCCCTCTCTGTCTTCCCCTTCTCTCATTTCTCTCTGTCCTATCCAACAACAACAGCAGCAATAATAATAACAACAACGATAAACAACAATGGCAACAAAAGGGAAACATAGCCTCCGGGAGCAGTGGACTCTTATGCAGGCACCAAGACCCAGCAATAACCCTGGAGGCACGCACACACACACACACACACACACACACACACACACACACACACACACACACGAATGAAAGAATATTCTGTCACATTTGAAGGAGGTGGGGAAAAAGGACCTTGCCTTCAATGTAGAGTAACAATGGTAGAAATTGCCCCACTCTCCAAGGGAGGTAGGGGCAACATATTCTGCCACTCAAGGGAAATTGGTCATGAAATGAATGTGGCATAGAATGTTCCTAGCTAAAAAATAAAATAAAATTAAAATAAAAGAATGTTCCTAGCTGTGACCATGGAATGCGAGTCCACACTGGTAGGGGATCTAGAGGTTACACAGGCTCCTGTGCTTAGTATGGATAGATCTGGGTTCTAGGTCAGATAGATGGAGTTTACGGCTAGTGGTATTTATATACTTTCCCGATATTTGGGAGCTACTCTTTGCTCTGATCCAACTTTCTGGTCTTATTCCCAACTCTGACACCATCTTCCCAGAAAACACTTTCAGCCCATCTGCAGGTTAGCTATCAGGCTCAGGCAAATATTAGTAAAGTCATAGGCCCTTGGGAATATACCTAAAATAGACTTCCTAGCTTTTTCCAACATGATGACTCCAAATCTCATCTTCTCTATTCTTAGCTTTAGGTTCTTGATTAATAATCAATTTGTTCTGCTTTATATTGTAATGCTTTTCAGCCACCAAGTTGCACACTCTACTATGATGCCATCCTGATTTCCCTGACTGACAACCTCACCAATGTGTCCCAAAGTCTCACTTCTCCAGAATCCAACCCTACTCGGGGAAGATGGAAACAGGCTGGGAGTATGGATTGACCTGTCAATGCCCATGTCCAGCAGAGAAGCAACTATAGAAGCCAGATCTCCACCTTCTGCACTCTTTAAAGATCTTTGGACCATACTCCCAGAGGAATAAAAAATAGGGAGACTTCTTTTAATTTTCTTTTTTAAATTTTTGTTACTAATTTAATAATGATTAACATGATTGTAAGTAAGAGAGTCCCCACCTCAAGAATCTCATGTGCCATCCTTTACATTGGAAATCTCCCTATTTTTTATCCCTCTCTGTGAATGGACCAAAAATTCTTTTTTTTAAAATTGTTTTAGTTATTGTTGTTGTTATTGATGTCAGCATTATTGGATAGGACAGAGAGAAATGGAGAGAGGAGGGGAAGATAGAGAGGTGGAGAGAAAGATAGACACCTGAAGACCTGCTTCACCATTTGTGAAGTGACTCTCCTGCAGGTGGGGAGCTGGGGCTGGAACCGGGTTCCTTAGGCCTGTCCTTGCGCATTGCACCACGTGCACTTAACCCGCTGTGCTACTGCCGGACTCCTCCAAAATTCTTTATGGCATGCGGAAGATGGGAGTTCTGGCTTCTGTAACTGTTTCTCTGCTAGACATGGATATTGGCAGGACTATCCATACCCCCAACCTATTTTTTTTAAGTTTTGTAATTTTTATTTATAAAATGGAAATACCTACAAGACAAAAGGATAAGAGGAGTACAACTCCACACAATTCCCACCACCAGAACTCTGTATATGATCCCCTCCCTTGATATCTTTCCTATTCTTTATCCCTCTGGGAGTATGGACCCAGAATCATTATGGGATGCAGAAGGTGGAAATTCTGGCTTCTGTAATTGCTTCCCCACTGAACATTGGCATTGACAGGTCAATCCATAAGATCAAAGAAAAGCTAATACATGTCCAAAAATGACATTAAGATGTCAATGGACATGGAGGTTCACCTATAACTCACCCCCTCTGGACTGCAGTTCATCCAATGCACTGTCTTTTGAGGGCTTGCTACCTGCTGCTGGTTTTTATGACCTCTTTATTCATTAAGATTTCTTTTTCTTTTTTTTTATTACATAAAAGATTAAGTTCATAGTTACAGTACAACAGTCCCAAAACTTAAGTCCAGCTTCCTTACATATTGGAAGTAACACATCTGACCATTTTACTTTTGTTTCTCCATAATTTTTATTATATTTTGACAAATCACATCTCCTTCTCTGGAGAGAAAGGAGTGGTTTTTACAGGCTATGCTAGTCTTACTTGTCTGATCATCTGTACTACATAAAACTATTCTCCCACATGCATGCTGAAAGAAACATAAAATAAAATAATAAACACACATTCTGGTCTTAGTCCACCAAATGTATATAGCACAACTACAGTAGGAAAACAAGCTATGAAAAATTCCAGCAGAATGTGAAAATTTAGGGTGCAAACCAGAGTAAGGTAACCAAATTAAAAATACACTGTTGTTTTCTCCTCTGGTGTACCCAACTGATTTGTTTTATAAAGTTGCCTTCAAGGACACTTGAATTCAGGTAGAAAGTGAATTCTCAGGCTGTGACAGTGAACATAGCTTCTTTAGGAATTCCTAAGATTTTGGTAGACATGTGAGAATGGTTTTCTTTTATTACTAGTCTTCTTAAATCTATTTTATTGAAATATAATTTATTGAGATATAATCCATTTGAAATATGCAATCTGATGAATTTTGAGAAATGTACACACCTTGAAATAACTACCAACACTATACAAAGAGCATTTTTTTTAAATTTTTTATTTAAGAAAGGATTAATGAACAAAACCATAAGGTAGGAGGGGTACAACTCCACACAATTCCCACCACCCAATCTCCATAACCCACCCCCTCCCATGATAGCTTTCCCATTCTCTAGCCCTCTGGGAGCATGGACCCAGGGTAGTTGAGGGTTGCAGAAGGTAGAAGATCTGGCTTCTATAATTGCTTCCCCGCTGAACATGGGCGTTGACTGGTCGGTCCATACTCCCAGTATGCCTCTCTCTTTCCCCAGTAAGGTGTGTCTCTGGGGAAGCTGAGCTCCAGGACACATTGGTGGGGTCTTCAATCCAGGGAAGATGTCATCTGGAACCTGGTGATTGAAAAGAGAGTTAACATACGAAGCCAATTTGTTGAGCAATCATGGATCCCAAGCTTGGAATAGTGGAGAGGAAGTGTTAGGGAGGTACTCACTGCAAACTCTAGTGTACTTCTGCTTTCAGGTATATATTTTGCAGTAGTTTATGGGTACGTGTGAACATAAGCTCTCTCTCACAGAAACTGTTGTATATCTAGGTTATGGGACTTTGTTAGAAAGTGAACTACCTGAGATGAAATTAGAGTGTACTATAAAAGGAAAGGTCTCACCCGAGTAATGAAGCTGAAGGGTTGTCATTCCACACGTGAAGTCTCTGGACACAGTCTGAGGTGAAGCATGTTGAGGTGGCAATTGTTGTGTTGGTTAGGTTGTGATCGGCGGATGCAATATTATTTGGTTTGGATTGGGAGATGCATACGGGAAAGTGGGCCCTATCCAAGGGTTCCAGGACTGGGGGAAGTAGAGGCTCTATAGTGGAGATGTGAGGTTCCTGCTGTCTTAGGGTTCAAAAAGACAATCGATAGTTAATGTTATCATCACATTATTTGTTAATTGGGTTAACTTTGAAAAGTCCTTTTGTTATTTTTTTTAAATAACATAGAAAAGTGAATTAATAGTTTCTGCATCAATCTTCCTTTGGACTTCTTTGCAGCTTGTCCCTGCCTTAGTTCCTTTCACTAGTCAGTCACTTCCTTGCTTTTTGTCAACATGAATTAATGGGAATTTTCTAGAAAGTGAAATCATATGGTGCATATAATTTTATATCTGCTTCTTTTACTCAGTATAATGATCCTGCTATTTTCATTGTTGTTGCTGTTATCAGTACATTATTAATTGTTTAATGGTTGAGTCATATTCCACTGTATAGATATATCATCTTTGTTTACCTGTTTACCTACTCACCTGTTTTCAGACTTTCGAGTAGTTGTCAATTTAGGACTATTACAAATACAGTTGCAATGCATATTTTGATACAAGTCTTCATGGAGGGAGTCAGGTGGTAGTGCAGTGGGTTAAGTGCACATGGCTCAAAGGGCAAGGAATGGTGTTAAGAATCCTGGTTCAAGCCCTGGCTCCCCACCTGCAGGGGAGTTGCTTCACAGGCAGTGAAGCAGGTCTGCAGGTGTCTTCCCCTCCTCTCTCCTTTTCTCTCTATCCTGTCCAACAACGACAACAATAATAACTACAACAACAATAAAACAACAAGGGCAACAAAAGGGAAAATAATTATTTTTTAATTAAAAAAAGTCTTCATGGATACCTATACTTTTATTTCTATTGAGTAAATACAACCAGATATGAAATGAACATATTATAGTTTTATTCTTAGCTTTGTATGAAACTGCCATTTTTTTTTTTGTAAAGTGATTTTTGCGTTATTCAGTTCCACTAATGTCAAAGAGCTCCAGGGATGTGACATCAAATCTAACATTTGGTGAAAACATTTGATTATACTCAGTCTTTATTTTTATCTATTTACTATGCATAGTGGTATCTCATTTAGAATTCTGGCCTTATTTGCAGTTTTCTTATATACAAATAACTATAATTGGAAAATAAAATTAATTATATTTAAAATGTACAACACTCCAAACATATATATGAAAAGTATATATTGGAATTATTATCAATAACAAGGCAAGTAACATACTCCTCACCTCTCTTAATACACTTTTTTGTTATGTTATTCAAGTTGGAGCACCAGCATCATGTGGAAGGTGATATGATACTGGAGGAAGCTTCAGTGCTCTGGTGTCTCTTCCTCTTTCTGTCTCTATCTCACAATGAAAGAGAAAACCTTACCCAGAGCAAAGAAATTGCACATGCATGAGGCCCCAATTGTATCAAAATAATAAATAGCTAAATAACTCTTCCAGCTTTTTTCAGTAATTAAATGTTAATTTGAAGCACTCTTAACATTAATCTTAATATCATTTATTTCAACTGTATATATAAAAGCAATATCAGCCAATGCAGTGCTTACAGAAAGAATATGCAGTCCATTGAAACTCCCTTTATAGTGCAAAAGAAATACACCTGTAGACAAATAAGCAAAATGCCTAGTATTGTCTGACAACTGCTTCAGGGTAATAAACTTATCAGCTTTGTTCTTTCTTGAGTTTGATCCCCATCACCAGGGAAGAAAATTAATGTGAGAAATACAAGCAGCTTACTGCAAGCTGTCCGTCACAAAAGGTCCTGCCCAGTCCACAATCAATACTATGCCAAATTGTTTTCAAATGGTTTTTGTACTGACTGTGTTAAAAGTGTTGTAAATGTGAATGGTCTAAGAAGTAAATGAATATGCCCTGTGATTTGTTATATGAGATGTTGGCAGTTTGTTCACCATGGGTATCAATGTGTCTAGTTCTCAAAGAGAAGATTACAAGACTAGAAAAATTTCTGCATATGGTGTAGCCCTTAGGACTAGTGGAATTACAGAATTGAATTATAAAGGAAAAGATACATGGCTTAATGGGATTGTGCTTCTGACTTCTTTGTCCAAACATGACATTTTTTTATTGGCTTGCAGTGCAGTTGTTGACACATAGGTACACTTTCTTATCTCCTTGTGCATCACGCAACAGTACCTCAGTATCCTCTCATCCCTCCCTTAGCCCTCCCTTGTCAGAATCCTTTGCTTTGGTGCTATACACTACACTCAGCCCAAGTTTTTGCTTTGTGATTTCCCTCTCAGTCCTTATTTTTTAATTTCCAACTTTAAGTGAGATTATTTGGTATTTATCCTTCTCCTTTAGATTTACTTCACTTAACTTGATATCTTCTAATTCCATCCAAGATGAGACAAATGAAATGATTGCATCATTCTTTTTAAAATTTTATTATATTTATTTATTGGATAGAGACAGCCAGAAATTTAGAGGAGGGGGAGATGGGGAGAGAGAGAGAGACAGAGAGACACCTACAGTACTGCTTCACCACTTGCAAAACCCTTGCAGGTGGAAACAGGGAGCTTGAATCTGAGTCTTTATGCAATGTAACATGTGCTCAATGATGTGCATCACCATCCAGCCCCCGAATGCTTTATTCTTAATATCCAAGATATATATATATATATATATATACACATATATATATACATATATATATATCACAATTTTCATAGCCACTCATCTCTTAGACATCTAAACTACTTCCAAGTTTGAAATATTATAAATTATGCTGCTATGAACAAGAATATGCACAGATCTCTTCTGATTGGTGTTTTTATTTCCTTTGAGAAAGTAAACTTACAGAGGAAAGAAATTGCTAGGTCATAAGGTAGGTCCATTTCTAGTGTTCTGAGAAATCTCCAGACTGTTTGACAAGGACTAGACCAATTTACATTCTCACCATCAGTGAAAAAGTGTCCCTTTTCCTGACTCCTAAATGCTCCCAACATTTGTTGTTTCTGTTTTTTCTAATATATGACATTCTCACAGGTATAAGGTGGTCTCTTGTCATTGTCCTTATTTTCATTTATCTGGTAATCAGTGACTTTGAGAACTTTCTTTTGTTTTACGTTGTATTAGTGATTTAATAATGATCAGTAAGATTGTAAGATAACAGAGGTGTAATTCCATACAGTTCCCATCAGCAGAGTTCCGTGTCCCATCCCCTCCATTGAAAACTCTCCTATTCTTTATCCCTTTGGGAGTATGGACCAAAATTGCTATGGGGTGCAGGAGGTGGAAGGTCTGTCTTCTGTAATTGCTTCTCTGCTGAATATGGATGTTGGCAGGTCGATCCATACTCCCAACCTATTTCTATCTTTCCCTAGTGGAGGAGGGCTCTGGAGAGATGAGGTTCTGGGACACACTGTCTCACCCCATTTTCTAATGGAGTTGTTTGTTTTCTTGTTGTTAAGTTTACTGAATTGATTGATTATTATTCCTTTAACTGAAATATGTTATATGAGATCTTCCATTCTGTAGGGTGTCTTATTGATGGTAGCTTTTGCTGTGCAAAAGCTTTACAGATAGATGTAGTCCCATTGCTTTGTTTACTTTTTCTTTGCTATTGGACTTGATCCTTTGAAGACATTTCTAAAACATAGATTATGAAGTGTTCTGCCAATGTTTTATTCTATGTATTTGATAGTTTCTGATCTGGTGTACATGTCCATGGTTGAAATTTGTCAACAGTTCAAGCTCAAACAATCCAGCATTACAGTCTATCAGTGGGATTGATGGTAATAGAGAGTTATCCTTCCTCTATATAGAATACAATTTTACATGTAGGAATATAAATTGCATCAATGCAAAAATGAAAGTGAAAATATGTCTAAAGTCAATTCTGACTATAATAAAAGGATTAGTAACTTTATTGCTTGTTAAAGTCATTAGCAAAAAAAAATTATTCACACCAAAGAATCACAAACTTTTATTTGACATTGTTTTATATAAATGTAGTTTATTTATATCAAATAATTTATAATTCATCACAGTAATGCAATAATGATTTTACATGTACAAATATATCAATGTAATACACATCAACAAATACATCAATGTAAGACACATATACATAAAGAAAGATAAAAAGCAAATGATCACATTAATAGATACTGAAAACCCTTTATAAATTAGGAACATGCGTAACATTTTTCAGTGTATTATGAGTCACATGAAAGTACCATGGTTAGCATCATATTTGATGGTGAAGGAATGGAAGTTTTTCCTTAAAATCTGGAAGCATACCTGATACTCTCTCTCACCACTATTGATCAATATAGTCCTAGAAGTTCTTGCCAGAGCAATTAGACAAGAAAAAAAATGTTAAAGAAATCCAAACTGGAAGGAAAAAGTTAAGTTATCACTGCTTTCAGACAACATGACAATATACATGACACTCCACAAAAGAACTATTACAATATATTAATCCCCCAATAAAGAAAAAAACAGAATTATTACATTCAATAAATTCAGTGAAGTGGCAAGATATAAAAAATAAAAATAGTTTATGAGTTAGTGATGATCCTCTGACACTCAAATGGAGTAACAAACTATCTCATTACATTTTTTAAAATAATGTTTAACTTCTTTTAAAATAGTAGTTTTAAGTTTTGATTAGTTTTTTTTTTTGGCCTCAGGGTTATTGCTGGGGCTCAGTGCCTGCATCATGAATCCACTGCTCCTGCAAGCCATTTCCCCCCCTTTTTGTTGCCCTTGTTTTTGTAGCCTTATTGTGGTTATTATTGTTATTGTTGATGTTGTTCGTTGTTGAATAGGACAGACAGAAATGGAGAGAGGAGGGGAGGACAGAGAGGGGGAGAGAAAGATAGACACCTGCAGACCTGCTTCACCGCCTATGAAGCGACTCCCCTACAGGTAGGTTGTTGGGTGCTTGAACCCCGATCCTTCTGCAGGTCCTTGGCTTTGCGCCACGTGCGCTTAACCCGCTGTGCTACCGTCCAACCCCTTTGATTAGTTTTATAGGCATAACTTTCTGGCATGTCTTTGACTGCAAAGAATTGTTCTGTTCTTTATTTTTCATAATTTAAAAAAAGGTAAGACCTTGGTATCTATTGATTATTTTGTGTGAAATTAGTTTCCATGAATTTTTACACTGTGCAAACATGTTAGCATCTTGAAGCTTATTATCATCCCAATACATAAATATATACTTGCATATATATATTTGACATATTATATACTTTTAAATATATTCAACTGTGAAGTTGATAGTGGCTCATATAGTAGAGTGCACATATGTATGAGGATCCATGTTCAAGTCCCCAGTTCCCAACTGCAGAGGGGAAACCTCCTGAGTAGTGGAACAATACTGCAGGTATTTCTTCTTCATTGTGTTTCTCTCTTCCTCTTTCTATCTCTCACTTCTATCTAGTCTGAGAAATAATCCTCAATGCTGTAAAAGAAAAAGTTAAGATGCTGACTATATTTTTTAAAGGAAAAAGGAACTGAGATATACTATTTTGTGAAAAAAAAAAAAGCTATGAACTTGTTATATTTCACCCATATACGTTGTCTTTTGAATGTTTATGCTTAGTAGGCAAGCTCTAGTGATTTCCATACAACTAGTGTGGGTGTGTTTTCTTGACCAACCCTTTTCTTACTTCCTACCACTTCCATTCCATAGCAAGTCCATCTGGAAAAGATGCTGATTTTCAGCCTTTTTTAAATCTCAAGATTCTGGATACTTTTTATGGGTCATCTCTCAAAATATCTCCAATTCCAGGAGGCAGAGCTGTATGATTCATTTTCCTGCCTCTACACTATCTGTATTCTCTCCCACGGAAAGTCCTTACCAACACTTTTTCACTCAACACCCAGGCCCAGAACTCAAGTCATGCTAAGTGCTTTGTTTGAGAAGAGATGTTATCCACCACCTTTGGCATTAACATGACATTCTCTTATCTTTTATCTTATGTAATTACAGGAACATACTCTAAAGCTTTCACATCTGAAAAACTTAATTTGTCAAGAGGGTGATATATTTTTTCCTGAAATGACTTCCAACTTCACCAAACTACAGATTTTACAATATTTCCTCTTAAAAAACAATTTCTATACATCCATTACATCTGGGTTTTTTTTTTGCCAACTTTTTACTTTTCCTCATTCATCAAACCAACTAACAATTAATAAATTACTTTTTGCTTTTTTATGAGACTTTAGGTTCCTAAGTTCTGTGAATATTTAATATATGTATATATAAGCACACTGATAATACATACACATACACACACACACACACACACACACACTTGTGTGTGTATGTACTTTGGCTATATTTATCCATTCCCTCAAAATGTCAGCTTTAGGCAAATTTACAAGATTAGAAGTGGTGCAATGGTGACTGGAAAGAATGCTCACTGGGTAGGGTGTCTGCCTTGTCATGCACACGACCCAGGTTCAAGCTGCAGCAGGGTGGTACTATGGCACCAGATGAAGCTCCAATGATGTGGTATCTCTCTCATTCCTCTGTTTCTATCTGGATGAGAAAATAGTCCAAGGCTTTGAAATCTCATATTTGTGAAGCCCAATTCTACAAATATAAATACACAAATTAACAAATGTGTGTCAGGATGGTGCTTATGGTGGGAGGGGTGGATAGTGCCTCAAAGTGAGTCCAAATGTGGAGTCTTGGCTATTTAAAACTCAGTTTGGTTTGCCACAGAGTTATCATTAGGGTTAAGTGTGTACATAACTAACCTACCATTTCTGGCATACTGACATCCATCCCCCCAACCCCGCCTTTCTCTTTGATAGAGACAGAAATTGAGAGGGAATGAGGAGGTGGGGATGCAGAGTGAGAGAGTCTGCAGCATTACTTCTCCACTTGAGACGCTTCTCCTCTGAAGGTGGGAACCAGAGGCTTGAATCCTGGCCCTTGTACATGGTAATGTGTGTGCTCAACTGGGTATATACCACCACCCAACCCCTATATTTAGTGTTTTGATATGGTGCTAATATGGTGGGTATTTACTATTTGCATATGTAGATATAGATATATAGAGATAGATATTTTACCACAATTTCTTAACTTCTGTGTACATCTAAAATATTTTAAAGAAAACTAGTCTACTTAAACCATTCAAAAGTCTGCATTTAATTTTAAATTTTCCCTCTCAGTTTACATTTCCATTCTACTCACAAATTTAAGAAACAAAAGACATGAGCTCATTATAAAAGACTGAAGGCCAAGATTATCTATCCACCATGAACTGTTTCTAGCTAGGTGGATAATTAATATTCTTTGATAAAAAGTAATTTATCCCCGAGTTCTTCCCATTGATCCACTTCCTGATAGAGCACTGAAGCACATGGTCTGATTAAGTCATCTAAGAATGCATCAGATGAGACAACATTTGAATTTCTGTTGAGGCTGACAGCAGAGCTCTTGAGCTTTTACACAACAATGGATCTTGTAATTAATGCACTTCAAAGGACTCACATATTAGTGTCACATCTTTCCTATCAAATATGATTAATAGACTTCAACTCCTAGCACCTATGCATCCTGGTACTTTTTCATATTGAAAAGAACTGGGAAAATAATTAAAGATGAGATACCATTGTGAGGGCATTTCTAAGCCCACCAATACAGGCTATACCTTTTGTGCACACACAACACTGCACATGTGTAGATATGTACTAAATATATACACCACATGTATATAAATCATACTTTTTCTGAGTCACAATATTGATAGAACTTGAGACAAACCCAGTGAAAAATGGAGATCAGTTGATTAAAATAATAGTAAAATTCAAGCGTGTGTCACCACATTTTGCAAGGAATACCTCTTCCAGCTTCAGTACTGTATAAATTGAGATCTGGATGGTGACTCATTTGGTGTAGTGCACATATCATTACGTGAGGGGAACTGGGTTCATATCTCTAGTCCCTCCTCCTCAGAGGGAAATTTCACAAGCAATAAGTAGGATTGTAAGATGGTGACTCCATGGGTAGAAAACCTTAGCCAGTTGCCACAGCCCTGAGATTAGAGACTTCTCAGACCAGAGACAAAATAACTTGTTTATCTTTCTAAGCCTTAGTTTATTATTTTTTATTGGAAGATTAATGGCTAAAGGTTAAAGATCACCACCTCCCTACTTGTCCTACTTTCCCAGAATCCTTTGCTTTAGGCTTAAAGCAGTCCAAGTTACTTTATGTTTCCCCTTTCTGTTCTTGTTTCTCAAATTCTGCCTATTAGTGAGATCATCCCATATTCATCTTTCTCTTTTTGGCTAAGCCTAATTTCTTTATCCATACAATAAAGGTAAAATTAGTTTCTACTATGAGAATTGAACAAATCAATATGAAAAGCACAAAGTAATATAGTTATTAAGATATGTGTTAAATGTTTCTACTCTCCTCATTATTAATATTATTATTGCTAATATTACTTTTCACTCCCAGTTGATTTTGTACAATTGCCTTCCAAGGAACCAGCTACTATTTCCAGGAAGATAGATCTGTTGATAAATTAGTATCAGTGAATTTTTGGAAAAAAAAAAAAAACAACATTGCAGATGTCTTCAGTATAGCCGTTAATAGTGTAGCATGAATACTTCCTGAGAACCCAGATGGAGAACAGATGTTGCACCAATGTTACTGAAAACTTCATGCTATTTGCTACATTCAATTTAGGTTTGATCACACTGATGCTTTCATCTCCAGTCATCACAAAATTGGCCCTCCATACTTATGTAATACTCTTTATAAACCTGGTTTGGTTGAACTGTTGACAAATTGAACAATGAATGTAAGAGTAATTAGAAAAGTATAAATTATGGTTAACTGCCACTTGTAAAAAATACAATGGAGATGAAAATTACAGTTCACTGGATCAAAGATCTGTTTATAAGTACTCATGAGGAGTCTAAGTATCTCAGGTTTAATAATCTGTTAGGTTTGAACATTGATAATTTCTAGTAATCAGTAAATTAGTCATGGAGAGAAAAAATAATTATATGATTGCATATTTAAGGAGAAAAAAGAAAACTGGCTGATAAATTTATTAATTAGTAATCCAGCTCTTAATTCTCTTATTCTATGGACAAGAAAAATTAAAATAGAATGCAGTGTGAAAAACATTTTAAATATTTTTTAATATTTATTTATTTATTCCCTTTTGTTGCCCTTGTTGTTTTATTGTTGTAGTTATTATTATTGTAGTTGTTGGATAGGACAGAGAGAAATGGAGAGAGGAGGGGAAGACTGAGAGGAGGAGAGAAAGATAGATACCTGCAGACCTGCTTCACCACCTGTGAAGCGACTCCCCTGCAGGTGGGGAGCCAGGCTTTGAACCGGGATCCTTACGCTGGTCCTTGCATTTGGCGCCACCTGCACTTAACCTGCTGCACTACGGCCTGACTTTCAATTTTTAAATATTTTATTCTGGATTCTTCAACTGGAGGCTTAGAAACAGATTTTCTGTGACTCCCTTCTTCCAAGTTTACCAGTTCCTATGCTCAAGAATTGGCATAGCTCTTGATCATAACTGGTTCTCTTTATGGGGGAAGATCAGTGAGTCCCACAAATTAGCCTCACCTACCTATTGGAAATAAACTTTAAATACCCTATATTACTTTCCTAGGGTTGTCATTATTAAAATTTGACAAACTGAGTAGCGTAAGATGACTAGTGGACCAAGAGGTGGCACAGTGGATAGGGCATTGGACTCAATAATTTAATATTTGTTTATAAAATTATGAGATTATAGGGGTGTAATTCTACACTGTTCCTATCGCCAGAGTTCTGTATTGCCATTCCCTCCATTAGAAACTCCAGTCATTCTCTCAAGATCAGATATGTACCAACTATTATTTCTTTTTTTTAAAATTAAAAAATATATATATTTATTTATTTTGTTGCCCTTGTTGTTTTTATTGTTGTAGTTATTATTGTTGTTGTCGTTGTTGGATAGGACAGAGAGAAATGGAGAGAGGAGGGGAAGACAGAAAGGGGGAGAGGTGGGGAGCAGGTGGGGAGCCGGGGGCTCAAACCGGGATCCTTCCTCTGGTCCTTGTGCTTAGCGCCACCTGCACTTAACCCGCTGCGCTACCACCCGACTCCCCCAACTATTATTCCTATAACTATCTATTTGTATTTATACATATTAAAATACTTACTCAAGCATGAGGTGCTGAGTCCAATCCCCAGCAACACATGTGCCAGAGTGAACATCTGGTTCTCCCTCTCCCTCCCCCTCTTACTTACTAATAAATAAATAAAGCTTAAAAGGGGTTGCAGTGAAATAACTGACTTGGGTAGTGCACTGCCTTGCCATGTGCACAATCCAGCTTCATTGAAAGAAGCTTTGATGCTGTGATGTTTTTCACTCTCTCTTCCTCTCTGTCTCTATCTAAAAATAAATTAAAATTTTAAATAACGTGATGAAAAATAACTTTAAAAAGTTCTTTCACGGTTCTGGAGATTATAAGTGCCAAACCAAGTTGTCATTGGGGCCATGCTTCCATTGACCCCTATATGGAAGAATCCTTCCTTTACTTTTTTAGGTTTTAGTGTTGGCATCTGTAGCATTGCTTGGCTTGTCAAGACTTCTTCAATCTCTGTCTCTGTCTTCACACAGCCATCTTCTCTCCATATATCTCTATTTCTTTCCCTTATTATAAGGATACCAGTCATGTTGGGTTAGAACCTACCCTGCTGACATTGTTTTAACTTGATTATATCTATAGAAACTCTTGCACAATCACCTGGGTTCAAGCCCTTAGTCCTCATCTTTAGAGGAAAAACTTCACAAGAATGGAGCCCTCCCTATCATCACTGCTTTATGGTAAGGGTAAGGTCCTGGGGGAAGGACCACAATAGTGCTTATAACAGTCCGACCAGTGGTGGTGCAGTGAGGGGTTTCATTAGAGGTCTAGGCCCATCATATTTGTGTGTGAGTTCAAGTATTCCCTGACTAGGGCCCCAGATGATGAGATGGTGTGATATTGACCAAAAAGCCTGTTATTAAATGAGCCAATCTCTTGCCCTTGTCCAGCTTTTGTAGTCCTCTCTTTATCTGATGACCTTTGAATTTCTCCCAGTTGTTTAAGCATTGAGTGTCATTTGTTGATCCCAACCAGAATTAGTTTTTTTGGATCTGTCTTCTTTTTTACTTGCCCAGTTTTTATAGTCTGTTATTTATTTTGTTTCTTTTTTTCCTAGTTTCATTGAAACATAGCTGACATGGATTGTTGTGTTATTAATTTAAAGCATGCAATATAATGATTTGATAAATGCATATGACTATTGCAGTGAATGTTGTGAATATCCAGTACTCAGAGATATTTTCAGTGATACGTAAAAAAGAGGATGGAGATATAGCATAGCAGTAGCTCATGACTTGAGCATGAAAGGTCCTACGTTTTGTTCTTTTTTATGTACTTTAAAAATTTTATTTATAAAATGGAAATACTGACAAGACCATGGGATAACAGGGATACAATTCTACACAATGTTCACCACCAGAACTTCATATCCTATTCCCTTTTCTGATAGCTTTCCTATTCTTATTTTAATTATTTGTTATTGGATAGAGACAGAGAGAAATTGAGAGAGAAGGGGGAGAAAGAGAGAGAGAGGCAGAGAGACATCTGCAGACCTGCTTCACCACCTGTGAATGACTCCCCTGCAGGTGGGGAGCCAGGGGATTGAACCGGGATCCTAACGGGTCCTTGCGCTTTGCGCCACATGCACTTAACCTGCTGTGCTACCACCAGAATCCCAGCTTTCCTAATCTTTAAGCTTCCTGGGAGTATGGACCCAGGGACATTATGGGGTGCAGAAGGTGGAAGGTCTGCTTACATTTTGTTCTGCTTTGAAAAACTTTGGAAAAGTTGCATGAACTTTGAGAACATTGCTCTCATCTTTACTTCCCCATCCTTAAAATGCAAATTATGATGTTCCTCTGATTTCCTCATAGAATACTAAAGATGAAATGTGATGATAATGTATGTAAAGGATGTTTTGATGTTCTGCCATCATAATCTACTGCAGTGTTTCCCTTATTAAATATTCCTAGATTCTACTCAAGTACTATATTTAAGTCTCAGTGCCACATAAACCATTACATTAAATTTTATATGTTTATTGACTGTACTTTTTTATATTTGGGTAGTGATATTTGTATTCAGTGAATAGTCTGATTAAATCTCTCCTTTAGGACCTAGTTGGGGGGCTAGAGTGTTAAATGGAAAACTGAGAGACATTACACATGTACCAACTACTGCATTTTACTGTTTACTAACCATTAATCCCCACCAATAAAGACAAAAGAAAAACCTTTTCTTTGTTACTTTTACTTTAATATGACTCTCTCTGCTATGACAGTTTTATCTGTATAATTTATTTATTTTATGTTCTACCTTTTAAGAAGGACAAATTAATTTATGAAAGAGAGCCACTTTAGTACATAAAATTCTATGGCTGTGACTCAGAATCTCATGCTTTAAGTCCAGCACACTTGCCACTGTACCTTTGCCTGCATGATATATTTTATATCATTAGACACAGATTTTTTAAGCAATATGTCCAGAGCAAGCCTCATCCACTAAGTGTCAACTTGGTATGGAGGACTGGAATTCAAGTGAGTCCCCCATGGACCATGAGAGAAAATATTACCATTATTTAGGATGTATTCTGTTAGAAAGTAGAAAAAGTCTACTACCCTAAAGTATGTCTTTTTGGCAGAGGTAGATTTCATAGGAAAGGCTCTGAAGGCTGAAAGGAGGTTGCATTTGAAAAAGACATTTACCTGTAAACTACTCTAGGTAAGTGCCTCTTCTCCAGTGTACTGAGATCACCTAGTCTCCTTCTCTCTTTTAGCTGGAGAAGATAGAACTTAAATCTACATGCCTTTGTTTACTGCACCTTCTGCCTTCCACCTGACCTCTGTAACTGACCTTCCACTTCTCTGCCTCAGTGTAGTTTGTCTTAAATGAACTACTTAAAGTGACATTTGAAGCCACATGCATTAGTTGCTTAGTCTTTCTGGGTCTCACTTATATGGAAGGTACATGTTATTATTAATAGTTGTAAAAATTACTTTTTAGTCTTATCAATCTGTCTAATCTTTGAAGGGTACATAGAAGTAACTCCTAAGTAATTTTCTTTGCACCTTAAACCTGTCTTTTATAACAAATCACAAATTGGACTGTAGTGAAGTCACATTTTGATGCACTAAAGAACACTAAAGTCACTCTAGCTAAATGTTACTAAAATTAAATGGGGTGGAGCAGGTGTCCATGCATCTAATAAGGTATACATGTTACAATGTACAAGAACCATTGTTTAAGCCCCAAGCATCCACCTGCAGGAGGAGGGATTTCATGAATGGTGAAGCAGTGCTGCAGGTCTTTCTTACCCTTTCCTCTCAACTTCTCTCTGTCTCTATCCAAATAATAAAAAGAAAACCACAAGAGCATACAAAATAAATAAGCTGAGTCTAATGACACTTTGTAACTCCAATTTTCTTTTGACCTACTTTACATTTAGTAAATATACATTTATAAAATGTTGGGGCCTAGTACATGGGTTCTTACTTAGTGATGCTATAACTATATACTGCATATATTTTGAAGATAACTTTGAAGTCAGACAGGGGCCCACTGCCAAAGAAATCCAAACTATCACACCAGTTTTTTGCATAGAGGGAAATTTTCATTATTATCATTTTTAGGGAAGTGGAGGATGGAGTTGTTCAAGTTTTGTCCCCACAACACTGAGGGAAGCTTTAGTGCTTTCATGTCCTTCTCTTGCTCTTTCTAAATCTATCTCTGTCTTTAAATCTGAAAAATAAACATTGACTTGGAGTAGTGAAGCCCCATCATTAACAAAAAAGGAAAAAAAAAGACTTAGGCTGTGGTTCTATTTTAGTTACGGTTACACAATCACTAGTAAAAATTCAAGAAACTAGAAAATTAACAATTCACATTAGAAGAAAAATTATTGTGTTACTAGTATTCAGTTACAATTTTCACATGACCTTACTGGTAACAAGGAATTAAAGTAAGCCAGTGAATCTGTATGTAGGCTTGATGCATAACTTCATCCATATTTTAAATAAATTAGAGCTAATTTTCCTACATAATTTCAGGTCTTAATGAGAAGAGGCAATTTTATTCATGAAAGTTCCTTCCATTCTAGTTATAAGTATGCAAATGATTAAGGATATATGCATAGCATTTGTTATTTATGGTATTTTTAAAAATTGGTATATCACTGAAGTCCCACTCTTTTCTCAAATCCAGAAAAAAAGTTCATATGAAAGGGCTCATTGTCCCTTGTTAATTACTCAGCTGGTCCTCTCTCTGTAGTATTGCTTCTCTGTCCTGTGGTTTAGTAATTTATAAAATTATTTGAATAGGAACAGCAAAAAAAATGCAGGTGTGGACTTTCTAAATATAAAGTCATGTGATTGGGGAAGGTTGCTCAGTGGGCGGTGCACACAGGAATTGCATGTGTGGGGCCTCCGATTCAATCCCCCACAATGAATAATCCAGACGGATTCTCTGGTCTTTCTCTCACTTATAAAATAAATAACTAAATATATTGACTTATAATTTAGAAATAAAATTCTATGGCACATTAGTACTGCCATATAATATAGATTAAAATCAACACTAATTATTTTAAAGCATTGTTTTAATAAGAAAACAATAAATTATTTTTCTATTTGAAAGTCAAAAGACCACAGTCACTCTGTAGCAACATTAAGTACTGCAAGAATTAATATGCTTCCCTATCAATACAGTTAACTCAATCCATGAAAGAGAAGGTGAAAGGTGAGGCAGAACAGCTTAATACAGACAGTGAAACTAAAACATGATTAGTAAAAGACAAAATAATACCTAAAAATTTACATGGAGTTGTCAGAAATAGTAGTTTTGCTCTCATCTCCTCCTTTCATAAAGAGCACTTTTTTAAATTATTGATTTAATAATGATTGACAAGACCATAGGATAAGAGAGGTACAGTTCCACACAATTCCCACCACCAGGGTTCCACATCCCATACCCTCCATTGGAAGCTTTCCTTTCCTTTCCTTTCCTTTCCTTTCCATTCCTTTCCTTTCCTTTCCTTTCCTTTCCTTTCCTTTCCTTTCCTTTCCTTTCCTTTCCTTTCCTTTCCTTTCCTTTCCTTTCCTTCCTTTCCTTTCCTTTCCCTTTCTTTCTTTCTTTCTTTCTTTCTTTCTTTCTTTCTTTCTTTCTTTCTTTCTTTCTTTCTTTCTTTCTTTTTGTTGTTGTAGTAATTGTTGCTGTTATTGATGTCATCGTTGTTGGATAGGACAGAGAGAAATGGAGAGAGGAGGGGAAGACAGAGAGAGGCAGAGAAAGATAGAAAGATAGACACTTGCAGACCTGCTTCACCACTTGTGAAGCAACTCCCCTGCAGGCGGGGAGCCAGAGACTTGAACCAGGATCCTTAAACCAGTCCTTGCGCTTAACACACTACACTACGGCCCAACTCCCAGAAGCTTTTCTTTTCTTTATCCCTCTGGGAGCATGAACCCAGGGTCTCTATGGGATGCAGAAGGTGGGAGGTCTGGTGTCTATAATTGCTTCTCCACTGGACATGGATGTTAGCAGGTCGATCCATACTCCCAGCCTGTCTCAATCTTTCCCTAGTCAGGTAGGGCTCTGGAGAGGTGGAATTCTAGGACATATTAGTAAGGCCGTCTGCCCAGGGAAATTTGGTTGGTGTCATGGTAGCATCTGCAACTTGGTGGCTGAAAAGCATTAAGATATAAAGCATAATAAATTGTTTAGTAATCAGGAATCTAAAAGTAAGAATAGAGCAGATAAGATTTGGGGTCCTCATGTTGGAAGAAACTAGGAAATCTATTTTAGGTATATTCCAAAGGGCCCATGACTTTACTAATTCTTGCCGGAATCCAACAGCTGGCATGCAGGTGAGCTAAAGATATTGTCCGGGGAGATGGTGTAAGAGTTGGAAACAAAACTAGATATCTGGATCAGGGCAGAGAGTAGCTCCCAAATATGGGAAAAGTGTATACATACCATTAACTGTAAACCCCATCAATCTGATGTGGGGCCCATATTTAGCACTTGAGCCTGTGCAATCTCTCCATCCCTGTGAGTCTGAGTTTGCATTCTGTGGTCATAGCTAGGAACATTAAGGGCTGCAATCATTTCAGGACCCATCCTCTTTGAGTGGCAGAGTATGTTAACCCAGCCTCCCTTTGGAGAGTGGGGCAGTCCCTATCATTGTTCTACTTTATGGGTAAGGTCCTATAGAGGCCCACAAGAGGGTTTATGATGTTGCTGATGAAGATAGTCACTGATGGTGTAGAGAGGGATCTGTCAGAGGTCTAGGCCCTCAAACACCATCATATTTGTGTGGGAATCTTTGTTCTCTTTCCTAATAGTATGGGACAATACTCACCTTGGAAAAATGAAGAATGCCCTTTATTTTCAACTGCTAACTTTTTGCAACTTTGATCCCCTTTCTTTGCCTATAACAAAACTGAGATGGTTCTGGTGTTTGGGAGGCAAAGTAAAACTGTCCAGAGGCTTATGGCTTAGTGATATAACCACCCATTCTTGGGAGAAGTCATATAGTCATATTATTCTGTAACTGAACCAAGACAGAGCCTTGCACATATCATTGTATTGGTAAGAATTTCAGACCCCTGGTCGTACAGAAATGTGCAGCGGAATTTACATACTGGAGCCCACCTAAATCTTTATTGACCTTTCACCTCCTGCTGACAGTAAAAATCATTTATGTAGCCATTTTCTTAAATGCAGTGTATGAGTACATATTATTGTTGTTTGTCCTTTATCTGTGCATGCCCATTCTTCCCCTTCAGAAGTATGTGTGATTTTTTTTTTCTGGAAAACTATTTGCTATGTATTGATGATTACATAAGCTAACAGTGCTCTGTGTAAAACCAGAATCCACCACATCTCCTTTGAAGCTTACCATCAGGATCCCCAGTTGCAGTAGTTTTCTAAGTCAAAAAAACTCTTCAGGAGTTGGGTGATAGCACAGCGGGTTAAGCTCATGTGGCGCAGAGTGCAAGGACTGGCATAAGGATCCCAAGTCGAGCCCCTGGTTCGACATCTGCAGGGAAGTCACTTCACAAGTAGTGAAACAGGTCTGTAGGTGTCTTTCTCTCTCTTTCTCTCTCTCTCTCTGTCTTCCCCTCCTCTCTTCATTTCTCTCTGTCCTGTCCAATAACAACGATAAAACAACAAGGGCAACAAAAGAGAATACTAAATAAAAACCTCTTCTTTTCTACACCATTGTTCCCATGAATTCTTTGATGGCACAACATACTCATGAACTTGTGTGACAAATGAGACCATATAAACTGATCTAAGGTATAGGAGAAGGAGTAGAGAAGGATTATCAGCATTTTTAATTTTGGCTCATCATCATTGAAGCATTGGATAAATATGAATCTGATTTGCAATAAAAATAAACTGCAAGTGAAAGTAAACATTAATAGGTTCACAATGATGACACAAGAACGTGAACAATAAAGATGATGTGAAAAGATACACCAGTGGTTAGGCTGTGCGACTCCTGAGGCTGAACACATGGACATTTATTTACATAGTGTGGAAACAAGACAGAGGCTGAATAGTCAAGCAAAACTAATGCCCTAGGAAACTTAGTGAAGCACTAAGACAGTGTTGGCAGACTGAACAAAGGGGAATATTGTACTTGGTTTTTCAAATTTTACTGCACTATAATGAGAAACAAATAGTGCCCATCATCAGCCTATGTGGTTACTAGCCTTTGGGAGCAGAGTTCCCTATCAGTACAGAAACAAAGGTGACTCCATGCAAATGATATTTGTGGGCATATGCTACCTGGATATCACTGAGAGAATGGTTGAAAGCCACAATCTCTTTTTAAAATTTATTTTTTATTATTATCATTTTAATATTACAGACTTATCTGTCAATAGGGGTTTGAATCCACACCATTCCCACCACCAGAGTTCTGAATCTTCACACTCCACAATGAAATTCACCACAGTTCCCATAAGGTTGTAGACATGGGCCAACCATCTTCTCTACAATTGTCTGCCCACATTTATTCATAATATCCCCCTTTTTATTCTGACTTAATCCTCTCTTTCCCTTCAAGCCACTCATGACAACATAACTACCTCTATATGTCCTTCTCCTTTTCTTTTTCTCTCTCTCAGGGTGCTGATGGAGCTGGAGTTCAGAGCCCTCTTATCTCCATCCTATCACTTCTCCCCTATGGGAGTATGGATCAAGGTTATTTTTAGAGAGCAGATGGTAGGCGTTCGAAAGCCACCATGTCTCACTGACTGAAGCAGCTTTATCCCACTGTTTGAAAAGTAGGGGTTCTTCTCATGGGAAAATGTCTCCATGGAGGAAAAGATAAAAAAAATTTTATTGAGTACAGATTTAGGAAAAAAAAAACTCCCCTCACACTCTCCCACACATATGGACACAAGCACGAATCAATGAACATAGCAATTACCCTAAAACTTTCCATGTAAGGGTTAGCCTCCTCACATTGTCACCCAGTATTTGAGAAGTAGCATGGATTTGTGTGCCAAAAGGATCTTGGTTTAAATCTCAGCTACAGTATTTACCTATAGTTTTTATTTTGCTGTTTTTTCTTTTGGCAAGCAGTTCACTATAACTTACTTCCAGTTATTTGCTTTTCTTTTCCATAACATAGGGATAATCTAAGACTACAGTAATTAACATATAAATGTATCTAGAATGAAGTTCAGTGTAGAGAAGTGGCTACAATAGTGCTTGGCTTCTACCTTCTCATTCTACTGTTCATACTTTTATTATTTATCACTGCTTCAGGATTTGGTTGTTTGAGTATAATCACTCCTATACAGAACTTGATTTTCTTGTGTGGGTTTAGATTAAATTAATTCTCTTCTGTAGTTACAAAATTTAATTTTTCCAACACACTTTAAGTTGACAGGGTTTGTTGTGTTTGTCTGGGAAGTAACTTTCGTGATAGTCCCTAGGAAGCAAAACTAGCCTAGGGTATCATGTGATTAGTGAAGTATCATTGATAAAGCTTGAGTAAATGTAAACATTGCCAAGGTGAGGTAATATTCATGGAAATTTCAAAGTTATGAATGCTTCCAACAGGCTTTTTCTTAATTCCATACAACCCCCAGGGACTTGAACACAAAAACAAGGTTTTACCTGTCTGAGTTATATCACTTAACTGAGATTCAGGTACATTTACCATCTTTCTTCCTGTGTATCATTCTCTTCCCATAGTATTTGTCTTATACTTCAGATGATCTTGAATTTCTGTGGATTCATTATCTGAGTCTCAGCTAAGTCTTGAACTTATAAAAATAATCAACTGTTGTCAAAAATCACAGGAAAAGAAAGACCATATTGATTTAAAACTCATCTTAGTGGAACTGAAGGTGATTGTGCATAGTGAAATAAGAGATGAGAGACAACTAACTACCAGATGATTTCACTCATATGTAGAATCTAGAGAACTGATACCCATGAACTTAAAGAAGGAGGAAGAAGAGGAGGAGGAGAAATTTAAAAAGAATTTTAAAAAAAAAGGTAAATCGGAAGCAAACAAGTTTGAACCCATCTGCCACTGCATTGTAGGAAGCTTTGGTGTTGTGATGTGTTTCCTTCCCTATCTCTCATTATCTGAAATAAGACATCCCAGAGCAGTGAAACTATAGTGATGACAAAATAATAATAACATAGTAGTAATAATAATTCCATGTTCTCTGAAAAGAGACACTCTCAAATGAATACATACTTCATGGTTTAATTTTGAAAATTCATAAAATAATATAACTATAAACATAGAAAACAAATTTTTGTGGTTGTTAAGAGTTTGAAAATGGTATGGTGTTTGTGCTAATAGTGCATCTTGTATTATCTGAATTAATTTTAGTGGTTAGCTGAAGTTCCAGAAATGATCAAATTCTCTAGAGTATGTGCACATGCATACACACATATGAAGGGTTAAGTCTGAAGAAAAAAAAATATATATGGATTGAGCCAACATTGACTCTGCTTGATTTGAGAGTCTACTATAGTTATACCAAATGCTACCATCAGGAGACATGGCTGGTTAAAAGGTATTCAAGTACCTTCCAATACCTTTCCTAATCCTTCTCTGACTCTATAGCTCTTTTACAAAGTGAAACTGCCAGCCTCAATAGATCGTGAAAGCTAGCACAATGAGTTTGTGCACCTAAACTCTGAATAACACAGCTGAAACCAAATGTTCCTTTGAATTATTATCTATTGAAAAGCACTCAGAATAAAAATAAAATGTTCCTAAATAAATAGTCTTAGAAAGACTTGACAAGGAGAGTGAAGAGAAAATGGTTTGAAGTTTAAAACTAAATGAGAATGTATCTAGACACTGGGAAAACAGATGGATTACCTCTTTCCATTATATAGTTAATATTGGTCTGAATAGCTTAATTCTTAAAGAAACATCAAATTTTATTTATTTAGTTATTGTATCCCAAAGATGAATCATTTAAATGTGTTTGAACCTGTAAATAGTGAATGTCAAATGATTGGTCATGACCAAGTTACTACACATTTAGTCACATGTGTAGATAGAGGCCATCCTAATCATGCACTGAAATAATTACTATTTTCCTCCCAATCAAGATTATCACTGGGCACCAGGGTCTCCAACCTGGGGCCTTGCACACTGTAACCTGTGCACTCAACCAGGTGTGCCACCGCCCAGCCCCCCCCACTCCTGCACAATTCCATAATTCCTAGTGAACTCATTTTCTTTTATAGAAAGAGTGTGTGTGTGTCTTAAAGGGATAGGGTCTTAGATTCAGGATCTGTCCATTTAAAAAACACTTGTTAAAAAAAGAGTCTATGCTCTATTCATTTTATTTAGTTTTTAACATTTTAAAATTGTATTTTTTTTTGAATTTTTTATTTAAGAAAGGATTAGTGAACAAAAACATAAGGTAGGAGGGGTACAACTCCACACAATTCCCACCACCCAATCCCCATAACCCACTCCCTCCCGTGATAGCTTTCCCATTCTCTAGCCCTCTGGGAGCATGGACCCAGGGTCATTGAGGGTTGCAGAAGGTAGAAGGTCTGGCTTCTGTAATTGCTTCCCCGCTGAACATGGGCGTTGACTGGTCGGTCCATACCCCCAGTCTGCCTCTCTCTTTCCCTAGTAAGGTGTGTCTCTGGGGAAGCTGAGCTCCAGGACACATTGATGGGGTCTTCAATCCAGGGAAGCCTAGCCAGCATCCTGGTGGCATCTGGAACTGCAAACTCTAGTGTACTTCTGCTTTCAGGTATATATTTTGCAGTAGTTTATGGATACGTGTGCACATAAGCTCTCTCTCACAGAAACTGGTGTATATCTAGGTTATGGGACTTTGTTAGAAAGTGAACTACCTGAGATGAAATTAGAGTGTACTATAAAAGGAAAGGTCTCACCCGAGTAATGAAGCTGAAGGGTTGTCATTCCACACGTGAAGTCTCTGGATACATTCTGAGGTGAAGCATGTTGAGGTAGCAATCGTTGCTTTGGTTAGGTTGTGATCGGCAGATGCAATGTTATTTGGTTTGGATTGGGAGATGCATACGGGAAAGTGGGCCCTATCCAAGGGTTCCAGGACTGGGGGAAGTAGGGGCTCTATAGTGAAGATGTGAGGTTCCTGCTGTCTTAGGGTTCAAAAAGACAATCGATAGTTAATATTATCATCACATTATTTGTTAATTGGGTTAACTTTGAAAAGTCCCTTTGTTATGGTTTGCTGTACAGTACCCAGTATCTTGTATATAGCTGTGCTATTGGATGCTTCTGATCTACTTGGTCTAGGCTTTTGAGAGAGTCCGCATATCAAATACATAGCCTATATATTAAAAAGATTCAGTTTGTCTTTTGAGAAACTTTGAGACATACAATTGATTTCCCCCTCTCATATTAATTAACTACTGATTTATATGTCTACATTTTGCTAGGAGTTTACATAAACACCATTCCCATCACCAAAGGACTGTGACCCATCCCTCCCGCCCACTCCCACCCCCCACTGGCCCAGGAAGCTACATGTCTACCCCTCACCACTGGGTTTTTACTTTGGTGCCCTACTTACAATTTGATCAGGTCCTGCTTTTAGTTTCCCTTTCAGATCTTCCAAGTCAGCTTCTGTAGATGAGTGGGATCATCCCATACTCATCTTTATCTTTCCGACTTAGCTCACTTAACATAATTCCTTCTAGCTCTGTCCAAGATGGGTCAGAGAAGGTGGGTTCATTGTTCTTGATAGCTGCATAGTATTCCATTGTGTATATATACCACAGCTTTCTCAGCCACTCATCTGTTGTTGGGCACCTGGGTTGCTTCCAGGTTTTAGCTATTATGAATTGTGCTGCTATGAACACAGGAGTACACAACTCTTTTTGGTTGGGTGTTATGGAGTCCTTGGGGTATAACCCCAGGAGAGAAATTACTGGGTCATATGGAAGGTCCATGTCTAGCCTTCTGAGAGTTTTCCAGACTGCTCTCCACAGAGGCTGGACCAATTTACATTCCCACCAGCAATGTAAAAGGGTTCCTCTGTCCCCACATCCTCTCCAGCATTTGTTGCTGCTGTCCTTTTTGATGTATGCCATTCTTACAGGAGTGAGGTGGTATCTTAGTGTTGTCTTGATTTGCATTTCTCTGATAATCAGTGACCTAGAGCAGTTTTTCATATGTTTGTTAGCCTTTTGGATCTCCTCTGTGGTGAATGTTTTGTTCATTTCCTCTGCCCATTTTTGGATGGGGTCATTTGCTTTTTTGCAGCTAAGTTTGCTGAGCTCTTTATATATTTTGGTGATTAGTTTCTTGTCTGATGTCTGGCATGTGAAGATCTTCTCCCATTCTGTGAGGGGTCTCTCTGTTTGTTTAATAGTTTCTTTGCATGTGCAGAAGCTTTTCAATTTGATGTAGTCCCATTGGTTTGTTTCTGCTTTAGTCTTCCTTGCAATTGGGTTTGATTCATCAAAGATGTCCTTGAGGTGTATGTGGGAAAGTGTTTTACCAAAGTGTTTTCCTCTAAGTATTTGATTGTTTCTGGTCTGACATCTAGGTCTTTGATCCATTTGGAGTTGATTTTTGTTTCTGGCGAGATAAAGTGGTTCAATTTCATTCTTCTGCATGTTACAACCCAGTTTTCCCAGCACCATTTATTGAAGAGAACCTCCTTTTTCCATTTAATCCTTTGGGCCCCCTTATCAAAGATTAGATGCCCATAGGTGTTGGGATTTACTTCTGGGCTTTCAATTCTGTTCCACTGGTCTGTGTGCCTATTTTTGTTCCAGTACCATGCTGTTTTGATGATGATGGCTTTATAATAGAGTTTAAGGTCTGGGAGTGTGATGTCTCCATTTCTGTTTCTTTTCCTTAAGATGGTTTTGGCAATTCTAGGTGTTTTCAGGTTCCAGATAAATGATTGTAGTGTTTGTTCTATTCTCTTAAAGAAGCTTGGTGGAACTTTGATGGGTATTGCATTAAATTTGTATATGGCTCTGGGGAGAATATTCATTTTGATGATATTTATTCTTCCAATCCATGAGCATGGGATATCTTTCCATTTCTTGGTATCAGTTTCTATCTCCTTGAGTAGCGACTCATAGTTTTCAGTATACAAGTCTTTCACTTCTTTGGTCAACTTTATTCCTAGGTATTTGATTGATTTTGCTGAAACAGTAAATGGGAGTGATTTCTGGATGTCTTCTTCTTCAGATTTAGTGTTTGCATAAAGAAATGCCACTGATTTTTGTACATTGATCTTGTAGCCTGATACCTTGCTATATTGCCTAGTAACTTCCAGTAATTTTCTACCGGATTCTTTAGGTCTTTCTATGTATACTATCATATCATCTGCAAATAGTGAGAGCTTCACTTCTTCCCTTCCAGTATGTATCCCTTTGATTTCTTTCTCTTGCCTGATTGCTATGGCTAGAACTTCCAATACTATGTTGAAGAGTAACAGTAACAGTGGACAGCCCTGTCTAGTCCCCGATCTGAGGGGGAATGCTTTCAGCTTCTGTCCATTGAGTATGATGTTGGCTGTAGGTTTGCTATATATAGACTCCACTATCTTGAGGAATTTCCTATCTATTCCCATTTTTTGTAGAGTTTTGAGCATGAATGGGTGTTGGATTTTGTCAAAGGCTTTCTCTGCATCTATTGAGATAATCATGTAGTTTTTGGCTTTGCTTTTATTGATGTGATAAATGACATTGATTGACTTATGGATGTTGAACCAGCCTTGCATTCCTGGGATGAATCCCACTTGGTCATGATGAACAATCTTTTTGATGTGTTGCTGTATCCGGTTGGCCAAGATCTTGTTTAATATTTTGGCATCTATGTTCATCAGAGATATTGGTCTGTAGTTTTCCTTTTTTGTTCTGTCCCTATCAGCTTTTGGTATCAGGGTGATGTTGGCTTCATAAAAGGTGGAAGGGAGTATTCCTGTTTCTTCAATCTTATGGAATAGCTTAAGAAGTATGGGTATTAACTGTTTCCTGAAAGTTTTGTAGAATTCGTTTGTGAAGCCATCTGCTCCAGGACTTTTGTTGTTTGGGAGATTCTTAATAACGGTTTCAATTTCTTTGTCTGTGATTGGTGCATTTTAATTTTGTAGTTCTTCTTGGTTCAGTTTTGGAAGTGCATAGGCTTCTAGGAATTGTTCCATTTCTTCCAGATTCTCTAGCTTGGTGGCGTATAGTTCTTCATAGAAGTTTCGCAGGATTCTCTGGATTTCTGTGGTGTCAGTTGTGATATCTCCTGCATCGTTTACAATTCTATTAATTTGAGTCTTCTCTCTTTTTTGTTTGGTGAGTCTGGCTAGGGGTTTGTCAATTTTGTTTAATCTTTCAAAGAACCAACATTTGGCTTCATTGATCTTTTGTATGGTTCTTTTATTTTCGATGTTGTTTATTTCTGCTCTAACTTTAGTGATTTCTGTCCTTCTGGTTGCTTTAGGGTTCCTTTGTTCCTCTTCCTCTAAGTCCTTGAGGTGTGTAGTAAGGTCGTTCATTTGGGCTTCTTCTTGGTGTTTAATATGTGATTGTATGGCTATAAGTTTCCCTCTCAGTACTGCTTTAGCTGTGTCCCAAATATTTTGATATGTTGTGTCTTCATTTTCATTAGTTTCCAGGAACATTTGAATTTCCTGTTTGAGTGAGTCTCTGACCCAGTGGTTCTTAAGGAGCATGTTGTTTAGTTTCCAAATTCTATGTCTTTTAATAATTTTCCATTTGTTGTTAAATGTTAGTTTTACTCCACTGTGGTCTAAGAAGATACTTGGGATTATTTCAATGCTCTTGAATTTATTGATGCTGTCTTTGTGGCCTAACATGTGGTCTATCCTTGAGAATGTGTTATGTGGATTTGAAAAGAAGGTGTATTCTTTTTTCTTCCTTTTAATTTTCAAGCATACATCCTTCCCGCCGCCCCCCCCCCCCCATAAGCAGTCCCTGGGACAAGCTCCTAGCAGGATACCCCATACCACCAAACAGGGTGTTTTTTTTTTGTTTGTTTGTTTTTAATTCACTGATACACATTTGGGAAGTTCCTTGCACTGCTCTTTAATTACAACTCTTCTTCTTATCTTCTCTCTTTTCTCTCTCTTATCTCTCTCTATCTCTTTTTTTTTTTAATCTTGTCATACACTTCTTTCCTCTTTGCCTTTCTGAATTTGTGAATTACTTGGACGATGCGATCAGAGCACTCGCTGTTAGCAGCTTCTCAGTCTGCCATCTTCCTCCTTAAAATTGTATTTATTTATTTGTTTGTTTGTTTGTTTGTTTATTTTTACCAGAGCACAGCTCTGGCTTATAGTGGTGCTGGGGATTGAACCTGGAACCTTTGGTGTCTCAGGCATGAAAGTCTTTTTTTGCACAGCTATTATGCTATCTCCTCAACCTGATCTATCCTCTTTAACTGATATTCACGATGCTCCAGTTTTCACCAATTCCAGGATTTGGGGGGGATACAATGTTTAAATAGTGAATATTCTTTTTTCATTGGTTTGTGGAGGAGATAAAGAAATATGCCAATAAGTGAGTACTTTAGACTAAACTATACCTACTCTGACAAATTTATTTAATTTTAAAACAGAGTTTTTAGAAGGTTATTGGAGTCCAGTAGGTCTGGGACCTTAACTTTTTTGGCTTGGTAGTATTAGAAGAACATGGAAAGATAAATTTCTCTTTTTCTCAAAGATGCACAAAGAAAGGACATGTAGACACACATCAAGAACTCAGCCACCTGCAAGTAAGATAAGAGATATTGGAATAAAGCCTTATCTTGCTGGTACCTTCATCTTGAACTTCTCAGACTCCAAAATTGTGAGGAAATGAATTTCTGTTGGATAAGCCTCCAGATTTGTGGTATTTTGTTATGGTTTCTCTGGAAAATTATGATCAGTATCATAATGAGGGTAAAGAAAAGTGACCCTCACTGAAGACGACTTAGATACTAAAATTAGCAAAATATGGGTGCTGACATGATCCCAGAAAGAAGATAAAGCCTAATAAGTCAGAGAATTTCTGAAAGATCAGTAATGAGTATTAAATGCTACTGCATGGTATTAATGGTATGAGAACAAAATTTGTGGGTCAGGTATTAGCAGGGAGGACTCCAGGCAAGACTGATAAAGAGCTACCTTTACCTCACTTTAAAAATGTAGAGTTAAGATGAACTAAAATCCCTCCTGCATTATTTTCTGCGTTGTTGCAGATCAAGAGGTCAGGTCTTGGGGTTACTTGATGGAAAATTATTATAACTATTAGGTCAATTTTCTTTGTGAGACAGTTTCTTTTTAAATTTCTTTATTGGGGAATTAGTGGTTTACAGTCAACAGTAAAATAGAATACAATAGTTTGTACATGTGTAACATTTCTCAGTTGTCCACATAACAGTTCAAACCCCACTAGGTCCTCCTTTGTCTTCAAGGACCTGAGCTTCCCCACACAACCTCACCCCAGAGTCTTTTACTTTGGGGGAATACACCAACTCCAGTCTAAATTCTGCTTTTTTCATGTTTTACCTTCTGTTCTTATTTTTCTTTCTAAAATTTATTTATTTATTTATTTATTCCCTTTTGTTGCCCTTGTTTTATTGTTGTAGTTATTGATGCCATCATTGTTGGATAGGACAGAGAGAAATAGAGGAGGGAAAGACAGAGAGGGGGAAAAAAAGATAGACACCTGCAGACCTGCTTCACCGCTTATGAAGTGACCCCACCGGAAGGTGGGGGGCCAGGGATTCAAACCCGGATCCTTACCCCCAGTCCTTGTGCTTTGCACCACCTGCCCTTAACCCGCTGCACTATGGCCCGACTGGCAAACACTAGAAGAAGAAGACGGCCCGACTCCCTCTGTCCTTATTTTTCAACCTCTGTCTAGGAGTAAGATGATCATCCCATATTCTTCCTTTTCTTTCTGGCTGAGTGAGATAGTTTCTAGTCATTTGTTTCACTTTTGTTCTTTCAAGGGAACTAAGTACTAAATGTGATATAAATGGTAGTATTTCATGATTTCTGCTCTTTCTTAGGTCTCTCATTTTATGCTTCAGGTCAAGAACTGGGGATATAGAAATTAAGATGTTGGTTTCTCAAGCACAGCTGCAAGTGGTCAAATATAGTGGGTCAAATTTGTAGAAATTCCTCTAAAATCTACATATGATCAATCTAATTGTAAATGTATACAAGTAGATGAGAACAGAGGTTGGTGAACAGTTCTTTCTAGAGAAAAGCTATAAAATCGAGACTCCAGTCAGAAATCTGGAGGCCAAGAGAGGCCTGAAAAAAGATTTCCTTGATAGGTAGCATGACTGTGGCTGAGGCAAAGGAGTAATATAGTACCAGGTTGGCCAATTTGACAAGAGTGTTCTCACAAAAATGGTGTTGTAGACTCCTATCTTGATAATACTCCAAAGCATTCTAGGTTGAAAATGGGTGTGATCTTCAGGGTTATCTTTCAGGGTTGAAAATGGGTGTGAATCTTTCAGATTCACCTTTATCCCAAGTCAAAAATATTGACCCCCTAAACAGGTGCCTCAATCTCTACAGACCAGTCTTAAATATCTGTTTAGTCAAGGTAACATTGAAATGCTAACAGTGAACTTGATGACAGAGTTCTTCTGAGCAGTACTACAAGCCCAAGAAGTGTCAGGCATAGCAGCATAGCTTAAATACTGGAATCACACAGATTTCAATTTTAATATCTGCTCTGTTATGTGCTTGCTGGAGGACCTTGAGCAAATGAATAAATTCTCTGAGACTTGGTCTTAATTACTACATAGTGGAGTTGATTAAAATGTACTTACAAAGTTCTTATTACAATCAGACACACTCAAAAAGGACTCATATGCATTTTAAAACCAGGGTCTAGATTAATTAAAGAAGAAAATCAAAAGATCAGAGCTAACATTTAACCATTTTCTATATCCTGTAAGAATATTTATCCTTTGTTTTATTTTGTTTTGTTTTAACCCTGAGTACCAGAGAGGAAAATATATAATGTCTTGGCTAGGGTTATCTGATTTTGACTATGAGCTGAAAATAAATGCTTATTTTTAAAGGGACTATATTTTTCTGATACAGCAAAATATATGCTTTTTTAAAGTTTGGTGAATTATTTTAAGATTCTACCAGTATCTTTCCATTTCTCTGTTTTCCATCTAACTGGAAAGTTACTCATACTAAATAATTTCTGTGAGAACATTGCTGATTTTTATAATTGTCCACACAGGGCACTTAAGATACTTAAAGAGTTATTTATGATTTTTATTAGCCTCTTTACTTGATACAGAATGCCATTATCTTATTTTTACTGCATTTTAATTTTGTGTATTTATTGCAGAGCCAGGGCCTGACACATGTGTGAGCTCATTGTTCCTGGGACACTTTTTCATTCAGATAAAGAAAAAGAGGCAGAGATATCACAGTACTGAAACTTCCTCTCACACCTGAGCACTCTCATGTGATGAAGGAGTTTGAACCTGGATGACATGCATTGCAAAGCACACACCCTACTCAGTGAGTTATCTTTCTGGCCCAAATACTCAATTCAAAAGTTTCAACTTCTTTACATATCGATATATACTAATTAAGACTAATGCTATATATAGCAATTTCCTTGCTTGCCTAAATTTAGAGACATTGACTAACATCAGCTCATTGTCATTCCCCGATCCTTTCTTTGTAGTGCGTACCTATTTGCCTACCTGGAGCAGCAGATCTTGTGGTTGTGTGACATCTAAATTGTTTTCAGGAGGGAAGGAGCAAGTAGCACAATGGTTACGCAAAGAGACTCTCATGCCTGAGACTTCAAAATCCCAGGTTCACCCTCCAACTCCCACATCCATACACACACCCCATAAGCCAGACATGAACAGTGCTCTAGTAAAATAAAATGAAATTGTTTCCATGAGTTGCTTTTCTGAAATTCCATGAATTTCCATTAAAGTTGAAAAGTGCTCAGTTATATTATTCAATTCAATACCAAGCTTCAGTCTCAAGTTTCTAGGTCTTCTAACTTTTTTAATTTATTTTTTTAGTTTTTTTTCTTTTAATATTTATTTATTCCCTTTTGTTGCCCTTGTTTTATTGTTGTAGTTATTATTGTTGTTATTATTGATGTCGTTGTTGTTGGATGGAGAGAAATGGAGAGAGGAGAGGAAGACAAAAGGGGAGAGAAAGATAGACACCTGCAGACCTGCTTCCCGGCCTGTGAAGCGACTCCCCTGCAGATGGGGAGCCACGGACTTGAACCGGGATCCTGATGGCTGTCCTTGAGCTTTGCACCACGTGTGCTTAACTCGTGCACTACCTTCGGACTCCCAATCTTCTAACTGTTATAGTGGCTTCCAGGGATGTGTGGGACACAAAGGGGATTTACTTCAGCCTTTGTCTTCAGGGGCTCACACCTGTATTCATTTGCATTTTATGACCTTAGCAGTCAGATACAGGGAGATGCTGGTGCGGGATGCAGATATATTGGTGCTTCTGGCCCTTTTTCCCGGCTGCTTGCAGGGTATAGGGGGAGGAGTTGCTAATGTCCTTCCTCCAGGACTCTTTCCCTAAGCAAATCCTTATAACCAGTACGTCTCATATAAATGTCCATAGCTGTTAATGGAATAACATAGGGCAATTGAATAAGATCTTCCCAAAGAGGACAGGCAGGGAATATCAATGTACATAATACCACCTGAAATAATTCATAAAAGCAGTGTTACGGTGTATGTGGTATATATATATATGATGGAATGCTATTCAGCTGTTAAAAATGATGAGGTTGTCATCTGTAAGTCATCTTGAATGGAATTAGACGACATTATGTTAAGCGAGTTAAGTCAAAGAAAAAATATAAGATGATCTCACTTATAAGCAAGACATAATAAATATGGACAGGGAGAGAGAACACAAAATAAAACATGGACTGGGCATGAAACATCACATCAAAGCAAAGGACTTGTAGGATAGAGTCAGAGGAAAGCTGGAAGAGAACTGTGGTGTCCTGGTGCATAATGAAATTACATTCATATATCAATGACTGTACTGGAAAGCATTAACTCTTTCAATAAAAATAATAATAATAGTGGTCCAGGAGGTGCGCAGTTATAAAACTTTGGACTCTCAAGCATGAGGTCCTGAGTTCGATCCCTGGCAGCACATGTGCCAGAGTGATGTCTGGTTATTTCTCTCTCCTCCTATCTTTCTCATTAATAAATAAATAAAATCTTTAGTAATAATAATAATAATAAGCAGTGTTGTGGGAAGGTGGGGACACAGAACTTTGGTGATGGGTGTGATGAGGAACTATTCATTATAACTTAAAATATTGTAAGCCACTACTGATCAAAATTTAAAAATGGGGAAACAAAAGCAGCATTATTAGCTTGTTAACATAATATGGTTATGTTAACATGGCAGTGACCCAGCCTAGAACAGAATGTAGTACAGTGATGACAGAAAGACTGGTGGAACATATACAATGTGACCCAGTGCAGAAAATGGTGGCCTTCTGGGTCATTATGATAGCTTCTAGTTGGGCTACTGTCTTCCTTTGAACAAGTACTAACTTGTTCAAGCATTAACATTCTATAGCACTGCTTTGGAGGACAGATCACACAGGAGGTCCACATTAGTTAGGGCTTCCCTCTGTTCAGAAACTAGATTGATCTCTTGTTGAAAATTTCAGCCCCAAAGGACTGAATCAATCAAGCTAGACATACAGTATCTCCTCTTGTTCACAAAAGGCTTTCTAGGAAAGCAATTTCACATCCTTCATTGATAAACTGTCCCCACCTTAACCTCCTGCTGCCAGAGCAACATCCTTCTCCTGATTAGCAAAATAGATTTGTGGTCGGGTGATAAAATGAAAGTTACTAGCTAATGGCAAGTACACTAAGATTACCTACTTTGAAAACCTTGGAATTGAGAAAAGAGGCTGAAACAATATTTTTTTTCCTCTAGGTAAAGAACAAACTTTGCATTTTATTAACATTATTAATGACTGATACATAGAAAAATATTTGAGAAAGCATCACTCTTACACACACACACACACACACACACACACACACACCCTAACCAACACAAAGCAGTCTTTATATCTTGTGAGATAAGTGACACACTCCTTAAATTTATGTTTCTTCTTGTATAACTTGTGACAGGGATAGTAAGTTATAAAAATTAAATGAGAATGTTAAGTTAGAAAGTACCTCACATGGTTGCAGAGTGCTGCACCTTGTTAAGTGCACACTTTACCATGAGCAAGACCTAGCTTATGGAGGTTCAGGCCTCTAGTCCCCATCTGCTGGTGGGAAACTTAGAAAGTGGTGAAATGGTATTGTAGGTGTCTCTATCCCTCTCTATGCCCCCTACTCTCTCAATTTCTTTTTATCTTATCAAGTGAAAAGAAAAAAAAACGGCCACTGGGAACTATGGATTCATCCTGTAGGCACTGAGCGCCAGTGATAACACTGGTGGTAATAAAAATAAAAAAGTACTTCAGTATAACAGTGTGAATATACATAAAGCCACTAAACTGTATACTAAAAATTATTAAAATGGTTAAATTTATGTATTTGTATTTTTGCCACAATTGTTAAATTGTTAATTTGCAAACACTAAAAAAAATCTTTAACATAGGTCTGGCGTGGTGTACGTCAAAACAGAGATTAACTGCCACCTTTAGATAGCCTCGTGATTCTACATTCTTTCCTCCATGCCAGACACAGCCCAATATATCCCATGCGAGAGACTAAGGACCAGAGGGTAAGAGATTACTAGGGAATCAAGATAGATTTCATTTCCAACAGATAGAACATTTGGACATTTTACCAATCTTTTTTTTTAATATTTGTTCCCTTTTGTTGACCTTGTTGCTTTATTGTTGTAGTTATTGTTGTTGTTGATGTCATCATTGTTGGATAGGACAGAGAGAAATGGAGAGAGATGGGGAAGTCAGAGAAGGGGAGAGAAAGATAGACACCAGCAGACCTGCTTCACAACTTGTGAAGAGACTCCCCTGCAGGTGGGGAGCCGGGGGCTCAAACCGGATCCTTAACACCGGTCCTTGTACTTTGTGCCACCTGCGCTTAACCCACTGCGCTACCACCTGACTCCCCCATTTTACCAATCTTTATGCCTATGCTGATAAAATACCAGCCCTGATGGGCTCATTCTCCTTTATTTCCTCTCTCTTTCTTTCTTCTCTTCTTTCCTCCTTTCTTTCTCCCTTTCCTTCTTTTTTTTTACACTATATAGTTAAATATTTAATATAAACATTAAAATAACCATTATATTTCCTCTCATTTCTAAAATAATGAATTATTATTTTGTAGTAAAAGTATTTTCATCATGCCAGAATGTATTTTTATTACATTTATAAGCAGAGACCATACTTCAATACCAGTCGTTGTTTGCAGAGGGAGATATTAAGTACAAAACCTAAATTGATCTAGCTTTCCTTAAAAGGTTAAGCTACCCCAAATTAAACCAGCTGTTTTCCCAGCTCCCTGTGGAGTAGCTTGTTCTTTTCCTACATGGATAAATTATTATATGAATCCATTAGGCTTGAAAAATTAGCCTGAGTTCTCCATCAAGAACTTTCCAATTCTGTATTCAAGCTCAAGGGGATATAGTTAAAGATTCTTTATAGGTAGATGTTTCAGAGTAGTGAGTCACCCTAAGTGGATACTGTCATTTTCTTTAAAACCAATGTCCTCTTTCAGTCATAGGGAAAGAAGGTCACTCCCACAGGGATGGCTGGCAAACATTAACTCAGAGGGCTGGTGAGGAGATCTTACAGTGGATCACTCCTGTGCATGTGTGAAAGACCTAAAGATTCCCAGAAAAGGGGCTGAGCTAAGGATCTGTACTGGTTGGATAAGGAGCAAATTACCAACATTTAGATTATTAAAAAAATTTGTATTATCATTTATCTATTTGTTGGATATAAAAAGCCAGAAATTGAGAGGAAGGTGGAGAGAGGGGGAAGGAGAGACAGAGAGACACCTGCAGCACTGCTTCACCACTTGCAAAGTTTTCCCCTTACAGGTGGGAACAGGGGGGTTTGAACCTGGATCCTTGCTCATCCTTGCATGTACACTCAACCATCCGGCCCCCATTTAGACAGTCAATGCACAGTGTCCTCACTGATTCCCATGTTGATGAGACCAAAGGAATTAAAAAAAATTTTTTATTAGGGCCGGGTGGTGGCACACCTGGTTAAGCGCACAGGTTACAGTGCGCAAGGACCCGGGTTCGAGCCCCCGGTCCCCACCTGCAGGGGGAAAGCTTCTCAAGTGGTGAAGTGGGATGCAGGTGTCTCTCTGCCTCTCCCCTCTTTCTATTTCCCCCTTCCCTCTCAGTTTCTGGCTGTCTCTATACAATAAATAAAGATAATAAAAAATTTGAAAAAAATATTAGTGATTTAATAATGATTAACAAGATTGTAGGACACCAGGGGTACAGTTCCCACTAGCAGAGTTTAATGTCCCATTCCTCCCATTGGAAGTTTCCCTATTCTTTATCCCTCTGGAAGTATGGACCAAATTTTTGCAGAAGGTGGAAGGTCTGGCTTCTGTAATTACTTCTCCACTGGACATGGGCATTGATAGGTTGATCCATACACCAGTCTTTTTCTGTCTTTCCTGAGTAGGGTTGGGTTTGGGAGACGTGAGACTTTGGGACCCATTGGTGAGATTGTCTGCCCAGGGAAGTCAGGATGGCAACATAGTAGAGTCTGCAACTTGGTGGCTGAAAGGTGGTAAGATATAAAGCAGGAAAAATTGTTTAATAAACAGGAACCCAAAGGTAGGAATAGAGCAGAAAATAGGGGTCCTCATGGGAAAAGAAACTAGGAAGTCTACTTTAGGTGTGCTACAAGGGGCTCATGACTTCAGGAATTTTTGCCTGAGGCTGATAGATAACATGCAGGTGAACTAAAAGTATTGTCTGGGAAGATGTCAGAGTTTAGAACAGGCTTAGATAGCTGGATTAGGGCAGAGAGTAGCTACCAAACATAAGGAAAATATATAAGTACCATTAACTATTTACCCTATCAATCTGAGATAGGGCCCATATATATTCCTTTTAAGCACAGGTGCCTATGTGACACTCTGAATGAGTCCCTGTCAGTTTAAGCTCCCAGTCCATGAGGAAATTCTATATATATTCCTTTTAAGCACAGGTGCCTTTGTAACACTCTGAGTGAGTCCCTGTCAGTCTAAGCTCCCAGTCCAGGGGAAATTCTAACTCACACAGGCTGACAACAAGCATGTACCCTTCTCTCCTCCTAAGTACTGGAAATGCCTTCTCTTATCCTGTCCCCCTGTGTAAATAGGTCACATCTTCTCAGATCCTATACTCTTCCATGAGGTCCTCATTGCTAAGCTGAGAGAACAGAACTTCTCCTGGCAATGGTTCCCTGGTCAGAATAGTCATTCATTCAAGAGCTTCCTGCATAATTCCACTGCTTTTGGGATACTAATTTTTACAAATTGTCCTAGACAGAGGCTGAGAGACACAGAGAAGACAGAGAGGGCAAAGAGTCTGGAGTACCAACCTACTGCTCATAAAACTTTCCTCTTTGAATGGTGCTTCCATGCAGTGGCCCAGGAATTCACATATGATAAACTGTGTGCCCTACCAGGCATGAAACATATATATATATATATATATATATGTTTCCTGGCCCCTGTCTGGACAGTTTGCTTTAGTACTTGATTCTGTATTAAGAGTTTATTCTCACATATGTAGCTTCACACAAGCATAGGAAGGACAGGGCCGGGCCATGCCATTTGTTTCCTCAATGTGTCTAGCTAAGGCTGAGCACCGAAGAAGTGGTTTTAAAATTGATCCAATGTTGACTGATAACCTCAGAGTAGCATCACGCCAGATCTCCTGAAAAAAAAGGTCAGTGTCATAGTAGGCCTTAAGCTGCACTGATTTTGGGCGCCAGGCGGTGGCGCCACTAGTTAAGTGCTCACAATATAGTGCGCAAGGACCTGGCTCAAGCTTCTAGTCCCCACCTGCTGGGGGAAAACTTCATGGGTGGTGAAGCAGGGCTGAAGGTGTCTCTGCTACTACGAGAACTACTTAGAAGACACTCAGTTTCTTGCATAAAGAGAACAGAAGAGCATGTCACTAATAACAGATAGCAAAAGCACAACTAGTGGGGGGCCAGGAAGTGGCACAGACAGTTGAGCGCACACCTCACCATGCGAGAGCACCCAGGTTCAAGCCCCCTTGTATGTCTCCTTCTCTACTTCTCTATCTTCCTCTTCCTTTTTCCTTTCTTTCTCTCTCTCTCTCTTTCTTTCTTTCTTTCTTCCTTCCTTCCTTTCTTTCTTCCTTCCTTCCTTCCTTTCTTTCTTTCTTTTAAAATATTTATTTTATTTATTCCCTTTTGTTGCCCTTGTTGTTTTATTGTTGTAGTTATTATTGTTGTTGTTGTTGTTGGATAGGACAGAGAGAAATGGAGAGAGGAGGGGAAGACAGAGAGGAGGAGAGAAAGATAGACACCTGCAGACCTGCTTCACCGCCTGTGAAGCGACTCCCCTGCAGGTGGGGAGCCGGGGTTCGAACCGGGATCCTTATGCCGGTCCTTGTGCTTTGCGCCACCTGCGCTTAACCCGCTGCGCTACAGCCCGACTCCCTCTTTTCTTTTTTTAACCAGAGCACTGCTCAGTTCTGGTTGATGGTGGTGCAGGGGATTTAACCTGGGACTTTGGCAAAGCAGTTCACTCTCTAGGTGAACTATTTTGGTAGTCATTGATGGTCTTTATCTATGTCTATTAATAAATTAGTCGTTGAAAAATCTGTTATTATGATCCTATCCTCCTTTCTTTGTAATTTCTGAGCTGGAATGCCTCTATGATTCTTCATTGTAAAGCCTATTTGGGAAGTTCAGGGATATATAAATAAATATATATATATATCCATTTACCTAAATGCATTTTACTATCTCATCAAGGAGTTTTTTTTATGTCTATCTTGTAATTGGAGACTGAAATGTAAAACTGATTATCCTCCCTGGTGTAATAAACCTTAACCTCAAGACAGTCTTCACAGAAAAGAGAAGCTGCCAGAAAGAAACAAAATACTTTGGGTGAAACACCAAAAACTTTAACCCACACAGTAACAGTCAGTTAGAGAGAAGAGCATTGGGGGGGGGGGGAATTTGAAGTACTTAGTCTGTTGGTAAACAGAAATTCTGATGGCTTTGAAGCTCGGGTATCCAGGCAATAGCCCTAACACCCTGAGGCTGGCAAAATAATTCATCTGGAGAGTGACCTGTTTTGACGTGTGCAGGACCCTGGTTCAAGTTCCTCCTCACTTTGGAGGAAGCTTCAGTGCCTAGTTTCTCTGTGTCTTAAATATTTTTTAAATTTTATTTGTTAGGACAGAAAAAAATTGAGAAGAAAAAGGAAAGGGTAGTGGGTGGGAGAGAGAGAGAGATCAACCTTTACTCCTTGTGGATCTTTCCCATCTATTTTCTGCAGGTAGGAACTGTGGACTTGAATCTGGGTCCTTCAGAGTGGTAACACATGTACTTAACCAAGTGTGTCATCACCCATCCCTCCCTCAATCCCCTTCTCTCTGTCTCAAGTAGTTATCCTGGAACAGTAAGACTGAGTGAAAGAGGGAAACACAAAACACACAACAAAACAAAAAATAGGCTCGGTACTGTCTGAACAGAAAGTAAAAGACATTTATTATTTTTATTTTTTAAGATGCTAAGCATATATCCATGCATCTTTTCTCTATTAACAAAAGAGTTTATTTTTTCAGTTGTTCCCATCTCTCCCATTAACTGGGGTCTGGCTAGAAATACAGGATCCAGTCCCACCTCCAAAGTCTAGCAGGTCCCTGGACTGAGCTGGTCCACAGCTCTAAAGTGACATAGGCATCCTTGGGGCTCACATATCCTCTTTCCAAAGAATCTATTCCCCCCCATGCCTACCTATCTAACAGAGAGGCACCACCTACTGACAGAATTTATCTTATTAAGTCAGCAGGAGGTTACTGAGAGCAGGGCTGGGTAGATAATTGCTGGCAGCTGGTGGGCCTCAGGCTGCTGTAGCCTTGGGGAAAAACTATGAGCTTTTTCTCATTTTCTTTCTTCTTCTTCTTCTTCTTCTTCTTCTTCTTCTTCTTCTTCTTCTTCTTCTTCTTCTTCTTCTTCTTCTTCTTCCTCTTCCTCTTCCTCTTCCTCTTCCTCTTCTTCTTCTTCCTTTTTTTTTTCAACAAAGGGCACAAAGAAATATAACATATTTGGAAAGAAAAAAAATCTGTTGTATTGAATATGTTTGTTTTAACTTTATTTCTGCACTCTCTGAAGAATCCCCTGAAGGCCATTCTGAAGTCTGTACTTCCAGAAGATCTCAGCTAAAGGCAAAGGTGGTGACTGTAGAAAATGAACATTTTTGTAAATTTTTAAAGAATTTTTAAAAATATATTTATTTATTATTGGATAGAGACAGAGAGAAATTGAGAGAGGAGGGGAGATAGAGAAGGAGAGAGACACCTGCCACACTGCTTCATCACTCAGGAAGCTTTCCCCTGCAGGTGGGGACTAGGGGGCTTGCACCTGGATCCTTGTGCACGGTAATGTGTGCTCTTAACCAGATGCACCACCACCTGGTCATATATATATATATATATATATATATATATATATATATTGTTAACAGAGGAAAGATGCCTTTCTGGCCCATGAATACCTGAGAGTCACACATTAAAGTCAGTCATTATAGTTTATATAACAAACACTGGGATTTAAGGTCTCATGAGTAATGCTTTTTTTTTTTTTTCAACCTGTATTTATTCATGTAGTCATCATCATCATAATCAGGGAGAGATACAATAGTGTTTCTATCATAAGAAATAATGAGTTTAGGTCCTGGGCTCAATCCTTGGCACCACCTTAAACTTAAATTGAGCAGTACTTTGGTAAAAGCAAACCAACCAACCAACCAACCGTGATTTGATTAGAAAAGTATTTATGCACACACACACACACACACACACACACACACACACTTAATAAGTAGTAATAAATAAATGACCTGTAACTTAAAAAAAAAAAACAACCTTTACACAGGTTGAGTCACAGGTTCAATCCTCAGCACCAGCTAATGCCAAGCCTGAGAAATACTTCGGTCTCTCTCTTTCATGGAAAATAAGTTTGAATAAATAAATAAATGAAATGAGTTTTCCAGGAAAAAGTACTAAATGTGTGAAAATATTTTTTTTAATTGCATTCAGCTTTATTTAATTTATTTTTGTTGTTGCTGGTGTAGCATGGGAACAAGAGGGAACAGGGTAAAGGGCACAGAGATCCCCTCTAACTTCTACTGGGAGGTTCTAGACTGACATCTACATGGAAGAATCACATGAGAGACAGCCATGTTTCAGGGAGACAAGTATTTATTGAGACAAGGCAGGGAGAGAGAAGAGAGGGCAATACATGCTTTAGAGATGTGCAGGTGTGTGTGTATGGCGGGGGGGGGGGTAACTGTAGAAATTACAGGTCTGCAAGATCCTAGGGGCACTCAGAGATTAGGAGGGAAAACAACTTTATTCACTGGCAAGGTCTAAACAAGCTCACGTTCTATGGACTGAACCCCCCCCCCCCCAACTATGTATTTGGGTATTTATCTGCCTCAAGGCAGGAGATTCTCAGGGCAGTAATTCTAAATCTATGATGGGAACAGAAGCAAAAAGCAGGAAATACGAAAGCAAAAAAAAAAAAAAAAAAACTTAGCCATTAATCATGGGAGGGTCTTCAGACTTAGCTAGAAGCACGTTTACAGAAGCAGAAGTATTATTTATTAGAGGAAGGGGTTGTTACAGTGAATCATGTATGGCTTTTTTTGGTTTGTTTTTGTTTTTGTTTTTTCTTATTTCTGGGGCCCGGTGTTTCCATGGAGTCAGAATTATTCATCAGAGTAATTCTTTAAGTTCAAATCTGCTGATTTGTGAGTCAATTCTCACAGGTGAAAGAGGAAGGAGATTAATTCCTAGGACTTTTATTTTCTTTATCAGGGAAAGAGAGAGAGGCAGGGAGAGAAAAAAGAGAAGAGGAGAGAAGAGAGGAGAGGAGAGGGGAGGGGAGGGGAGGGGAGAGGAGAGGAGAGGAGAGGAGAGGAGAGGAGAGGAGAGAAGAGAAAAGGATAGAGGAGAGAGAGAAGAGGAGAGGAGAGGAGAGAAAGAGGAAAGAGAGAGAAGAGGAGAGGAGAGGAGAGAGAGAGAAGAGAGGAGAGGAGAGAGAGAGAAGATGAAAGGAGAGAGAGAGAGAAGATGAGAGGAGAGAAAGAGGAGAGAGAGAGAGAGAGAGAGAAATATAGACATCTAAAGACCTGCTGCACTTCACATGAAGCATCCTCCCTGCAGGTGGGGAGTGGGTGGTTTATCCTGGGTATTTAGTCATGGTGATAAGTGCACTTAACCTGATGTGCCACCACCCAGTCCCTAAAGTTGGTCATTCTGACTGCAAAGTCCACACTGTAAAAATTTTACATCTGAATTGCAGAGATAACCTGCTAAGAGTACAGAACTTGCATGTCTGAGATCCCAGAGATCAAAGGTTGAATTCCTAGTACCACCTTATATAAGATCTGGGGATAAGGTGGTCAATAATATAGCTCAGCTGGGAAGGTGATGTCCTTGCTATGCATATGACCAGGTCACATGGCTCTGGGGAAGCTTTGGTGCTGTGATGTCTCTATCTCTATCTATCTCTCTATCTCTCTATCTATCTATCTATCTATCTATCTATCTATCTATCTATCTTCATATCTTTCTGTCAGAAGAGTGGTGAAGTCCTGTTGGTAGGTGTCTGCTTAAAGAAAGACTTCTCTGGAAGAAGGACATTTGCAGTTCTTCTCCCTTACACCTACCTCTCCCAGCCCCCAAGTAACCAGGAAGAGGTAGGAGTCAGAAGAACCAAGAAGTCTGAGCCCTGCCCCAGAATTTCCTTCTATTCCATTGCTAAAGCCATAAAATGCAGATGAATGCAGTTGAGCACCTGGAGACCAAGGCTAATGTAAATCCCTGTAGGGCCCCATGCATCTCAGAACCCACTATAAAGTTAGGAGGCTAGGTAATTTGGAAGCTTTTGTTGCTTGCTTGATCTCACTCTCTATCTCCCCTTCCCCTCTCAATCTCTGTCTTTTTGGTCAAATAAAAATAGAAAGAAAAAATGGGGGGGGGGAATGGTCACCAGGAGTGGGGGATTCATAGTGTAGGCACTGAGTCACAGTGATAACCCTGGTGGAAAAAAAAATAACCAATTCTTTTTTTCCTTTTATAAAATTGTCTTACATTGTATTTATTTATTTGATAGGACAGTAAGAAATTGAGAGGGAAGAGGAGACAGACGAGAAGGAGAAATGCCTGCAGCACTGCTTCACCAGTCATGAAGCTTCCTTCCTGCATATGGGGACCAGAATCTTGAACCTGAGTCTTGTGCATAGTAGCATATGTGCTCAACCAGATAAGCCACCATCTGCCCCTTCAGAATGACCAATGTTTAATATTGACTTCACTAGGCTGAGGGAAATAGTACCCTAGGCTAAGTATACACATTACTTGGTGTAAGGACCCAGGTCAAGCCCCCATTCCTCACCTATAGAGAAGGTACTTCAGGAGTGGTGAAGCAAGTCTGTGGGTGTCTATCGTCCTTCCTTTTTCTAGCTCTCCCTCCCCTTTCAATTTGTTTCTGACTTATCGAATAAAGTAGAAAGAAAAGAAAAGAAAAGAGGAGAAAAGAAGAGAAAAGCAAAGGAGAGAAAAATGGTTTTTTGGGAGTGGTGGACTTATAGTGTTGGCACTGAACCTCAGTGATAACCCTGGTGATAATTAGAAAAAATTGAATTCATCATTTGAGACAATGGATAAACGAGTATTTTTAAGCATGTTCCCCAATTTGCCAATTGAGGATAATGATGTTCCTTTATGTCAAAGATTTGTTGCAAGGAAGAAGGAAGCTCATGCAGTAAAACATAACCCATAAAAAGCTCATAATCCCTGAGAAGTGTATTGTTATCATTACCTTTTCTTTTCACAAGATAAGACTAAAAATATTTTCATATTTTCTGCATGATCCATGAAGTTTCTTGAAATGTAAATCATTGTTCTTCTATAAAAGTATAGAATAATATAGTTCAGCGTGTGTTCTTCCCAAGAGAGTCTCCTTGGACGGATATACCCCTAAGCTCACCTCTTCTTGGACCCAACATAAAAGGGTTAGCTGGTCACATAGGCTCTTGAGCTAATTATGAGCCCCAGATCACATCAAATCGATAGGATTTACAGTCAACAATATTTATACCCCTTTCCCATATTAGGGAGCTACTATCTTCCCTGATCCAGCTTTCTGGTCCTTTTCCTAGCCATGTCATCATCTCCCCAGACAATAACTTGGATCCACTGGCATATCAGATTTCAGGCTCAGGGGCAAAAAGAAAAAGGAAAAAAAAAAACTAGTATATCCACAGGCCCTTTGGAATGTAACTAAAATATATCTACTAGCTAGCTACAAAATGGAGAACCCCCCAACTCTTCATTTGCACTATTCTAGTCCTTAGGTCCAAGATTGGTCAACAATTTATTTGGCTTTGTATGTTAACTCTCTTTTCAGCCACCAGGTTCCAGGTGCTAGCATGATGCTGACCAGACTTCCCTGGATGGACAACCCCACCAATGTGTCCTGGAGCTCCTATTTCCCAGAGCCCTTCCCCACTAGGGAAAGAGAGAGACAGGCTGGGAGTATGGACTGACCTCTCAACACCCATGTTCATTGGGGAAGCAATTACAGAAGCCAGACTTTCCACCTTCTGCACCAAGTAATGACCCTGGGTCCATACTCCCAGAGGGTTAAAGAATAGGAAAGTGATCAGGGGAGGGGATGAGATAGAGTTCTGGTGGTGGGAATTAGGTGGAGTTGTACCCCTCTTATCCTATGGTTTTGTCAATGTTTCCTTTTTATAAATAAAAAATTAAAAAATAAATAAATAAAGAGCAAAAAAGAGAGAGAGAGAGAGAGCTAGCTGGTTCTCTGCTCTTCCATTCACTATTATGAGCTGTCTTTCATGGATCCTTAGAGAACTCTGTGTTCCCCCACCTCAGTCTTGCTATTGAATATTTCTGCCCATACCCTGTTGCACTGTAATTCAACATCTACTCCTTTATCTTAACTAGAAGGTGTTGGAGCTTGTCAGCCATAAATTGATTACTGAACAATTGAAAGTGTTCAGCAGAGTGGCATAGTGGTGGCTCAGCAGGCAGAGTGGATGCTTTATGTGCAGGAAGCCTCAGGTGTTCAATCTTAATACTCTGGCCTCTCTCTGTCTCTTTCTTCCTCCCTCTTAATCTCATAAAATTTTTTTTAATGTTTATTACATGGAGAGAAAAAAAAGTAACAAGGAGGATAGTAGAGACACTCAGTTCCTAGGGCACAAGTTTCCTTTAGAGGAATTGTAGCATAGATCAAAGTCATTCTCACCTCCAAGTTAATGAAACCACACAGGAAAGCAAAATAGCATCTCTTCGTATCATGATGGGAAAACACAGAGATGACTTTTAAAATAAGTGCACTCATTTATGTTGGATGAATTTAGACAAAAGTAGGAAGAAAATTCTCTGAAACTCTTTTCATGATGACCCGTAGTGAGAAGTTTCATTTCAGATAAATCTTCCTACTTTTGTCATTAGTGCCTACTATGTTACTAGTCTATAAGGAGCAAGAAAATTAGCAAACAAAACTCTTTCTTTTTCTTTGGTCTGGCATTTACACCCGCCCGCTGAATAAATTCATTCTATACAGGTTACCACATCCATTTTAACAAATATATATGACACATGACTCAAACATATGAGTCCTGAAACATGTTATCTTTTATTAATTTTACTTACCAAAACTCCAGTTATTTTAAAAGCAGAAAATATTTTCATTACTTCTTCAGTCTTTGACATTAAATTGTATAAATATCTTTGAAACCAGTTCCTTGTTTTTCTCATTAGTATGAAAACAAAGAAAGGTAATCAATGATAGTTAATTGGAAAAGCAAACAACATTATTAATTTAGGCATAAGTTGCTTCCTACTCAATTAGCTTTCAGATGTGCCTAATATAAAATCTCCCTACCTTCAGTTTAGCTTCTTATTAAAGCTTTAGCTAAGTAAACTAACCACTTTATTACCATCTAATTTCCTGTTTATTTTGACCTAATCTACAATCTTAGTTTTCTCCCATCAATAACTTGCTTAATACTTGTTTCCCAATGCAAAAAAACAGAAGACCTTTCAAATTCATGTCTTTTTAAAAATTTTTTTATTTGTGACTAATAGTAAGTCACAGTGATTATAAGTTTACAATGTATCATTCCATCTAACACCAAAGTTCTGTATTCTTACCCTCCTACCTCTCAAAGATAACTACCCTAGTTCTCACTTGTCTTACAGTTTGCCTGTATTTTTTCCCCAAAATTTATGTGTGTCAGACCTCGAGTTCTACATATGAGTAAAACCATCTATAGTTGTCTTTCATCTTTTTACTTATTTTGCTAAGTGCACACACTATCATCTTTTTTGATTGCAGAGTAGTATTCCATGGAATATATATCCTATAGTATCTTTATTCAGTCATCTGTTGATGGGTATTTAGGCTGCTTCCACTCTATTGCTGTTGTCAATAATGCAGCTATGAACAGAGAGGTGCATATGTCCTTTCTAATTAGTTTTTTTTTTTGTATCCTTTGAACAAATGCCCAAGGGTGGTGTTGCTGGGACATAAGGTAATTCACTTTGTTTGTGTTTGTTTAAGGACTCTCCAAAGGTGCTGTACCTGTTTACAATCCCACCAGAAATGTAACAGAGCTCCTTTTTCTCCAAAAGCTCACCAACACTTGTCATTTCTTGGTTTGTTGTTGGTAGCCATTCTCTCAGATGTGAGATATTATCTCACTATAGTTTTAATTTTCATTTCCCTAATGATAAGTGAAGTGGAGCATTTCTGCCTCTGTCTGTGGGCTATCTCTTCTTTAGAAACTGTATTTCTTAACCCCATCAGCTGGGGCCCTATTCAGGGAGTCCTGAGATTCCCAAACAGACATGATGGGCCTAGACCTCAAAGAAATCCCTCTCTCCATTGTTACCAGTCATCTCTATCAGGAACAACAAAATAGACCCCTTTGTGGGCCCCCATAGGACCTTGCCCTCAACTTGGATCAACAACGGTAGAGAATGTTCCATCCTTCAAAGAGACAACATACTCTATGCTATACCTGAGGAAGATGGGTCCTGATATTGGGGCAGCTTGTAATGTTCCAACTCATGACCACAGAATATGAACTGGGATCTATAGGGATGCAGAGGTCACATAGGCTCCTAAGCTAATTATGGGCCCCAGATCAGATCATATTGATGGTGTTTATAGTCAACAATATTTACATACCTTTCCCATATTTGGGAGCTACTCTATTCCCTGATCCAGCTTTCTGGTCCTTTTCCCAGCCATGATGTCATCTCCCCAGACAATAACTAGGATCCACCTGCATATTAGATTTAAGGCTCAGGGAAAAAAAAACCAACAACTAGTATCTCCACAGGCCCTTTGGAATATAACTAAAATATATCTACTCGCTATCTACAAAATGGAGACACTGCCCCCCAACTCTTCATCTGCACTGTTCCAGCCTTTAGGTTCATGATTAGTCAACAACTTGTTTGGCTTTATATGCTAACTCTCTTTTCAGCCACCAGGTTCCAGATGCTAGCATGATTCCAACCAGACTTCCCTGGACGTCTGTCCCACCAATGTGTCCTGGAGCTCCTATTTCCCAGAGCCCCACCCCACTAGAGAAAGAGAGAGAAAGCCTGGGAATATGGATCAACTTGTCAACGCCCATGTGCAGCAGGGAAACATTTACAGAAGACAGACTCTCCACCTTCTGCATCCCACAATGACCTATGATCATAACTCCCAGAGGGTTAAAAAACAGGAAAGCTATCAAGGGAGGGGATGGGATACGGAGTTCTGGTGGTGGGAATTGTGTGGAGTTGTACCCCTCTTATACTGTGGTTTTGTCAGTGTTTCCTTTTTATAAATAGTGATCAGTAATTTGAAAAGTACTGAGAGAGGGACCTCATAGCATAATATATAAAATGGTTAAACCAACAAGAAGAAATATTGGAGAAATAAACCAGGACAAGAGTCCAGCTAAAAGCTGCCCAAAAGATGAAGGTCAATATATACTAAGGTCAATATCCAAACACTAGTTAAGTAGTCACAGGAGTGAGTAAAGAGTTTGAAATAATTGTCACAGAAATACAGAAACAACAAATGAGACTCTGGAAGATAAAACTAATTATCTCAAGGTTATTAGAGAGCTGAAAGCTGAAATAGCTGAGCTAAGAACACAACTAGCTGAACAAGCTAAAACAGTATCAGAACAGGGTAACAAAATAGATGAACTCCAGAAAGGAGTAGAGGGGAGAGAGAATAGAATCAATGAGGCTGAAGACAGAATTAGCAAGATCAAGGACAAATTAGAGACCATTAAACGAGAAGTAAGAGATCTCAAAAAGAGATTAAGAGATATTGAAAACAACAACAGAGACCTATGGGGTGACTTCAAAAGAGATAATATACGCATTATTGCCTTACCAGAGGAAGAAAGAGAGGGAGAGGAAGAAAGCATTCTTCAGGCCATAGTAGCTGAAAACTTCTCTAGTCTAGACAACATCAAAGACATAAAGGTTCAAGAAGCCCAGAGGGTCCCAAACAGAATTAACCCAGACTTAAAGATACCAAGACAATTCATATTTAGAATGGAAACGAATAAGGATGAAAAAAGGATCCTGAAGGCTGCAAGAGAAAACAGAGTCACCTACAGAGAAAAACCCATAAGATTAGCAGCAGACTTCTCTACAAAGACACTACAGGCCAGAAGAGAATGGCAAGATATCTATTGAGTGCTCAATGAGAAAGGCTTTCAACCAAGACTACTGTATCCTGCTAGGCTGTCATTCAGACTAGATGGAGGCATCAAAACCTTCTCAGACACGCAATAGTTGAAGGAATCAACTATCACCAAGCCTTCCCTGAAAGAAGTTCTGAAAGATCTCCTATAAACAGTCAGACCACCATAAATAGGCCATATATCAGAACACTCTAAAACTCTAAAAGAATGGCGTTAAAATATCTTCCGTCTTTGATATCAATAAATGTCAATGGCCTGAATTCACCTATGAAAAGGCACAGAGTAGGAAGATGGATCAGAAAACACAACCCAACTCTGTGCTGTCTATAGGAAACCCACCTAACTCAACAAGACAAACACAGACTCAAAATGAAAGGATGGAAAACTATCATACAGGCCAATGCCCCACAAAAAAGGGGCAGGAACAGCTATTCTCATATCTGACATGATAGACTTTAAAATAGATAAAATTAAAAAAGATAGGAGTAGACACTACTTAATGCTCAGAGGATCAGTCAGTCAAGAGGAATTAACAATTATTAACGTCTATGAACCCAATGAGAAGCCATCTTAATACATAAAACATCTAATGATAGACCCACAGCAATATATTAATAGCAACATAGTAATAGTAGGGGACTTCAACACCCTACTTTCTCAGCTTGACAGATCATCCAGGAAGAAAATCAATAAAAACATAAGGGAGCTAAATGAGGAGATAGATAAACTAGAACTACTGGGCATTTTCAGAGTCATTCATCCCAAGAAACTGGAATACACATTTTACAAGTCCAAATGGATCATTCTCAAGGATAGACCATATGTTAGGTCACAAAGACAGCATCAGCAAATTCAAGAGCATTAAAATCATCCCAAGCAGGATTAAATTTTCTAGCCAGCTCTGGGAGCCTGAGATGATTAGAGGGTATTACTTTCAGCCAGATTTTTTTTTCATTAAACACTAGTAGGTCCTTGCTTACAGTTCAGTATCCTGCTGCTCTTAAGTGCACAAGTTTATCATCAAGATCAACTTTCCTGCCACTGGCATGTGCTCTACTGGGTAACATACAGTTTGACACGAGCCATCACTGAGTATGGCTTTTTGAATCCTGAGAATTTCTCTCTCACCTCTTTTCCATCCACTAAGCACACATGTCTGCACCCATCTGTGGTTTAATGAGTTTCTGACGAAATCCCAGTTATATTTTGTTGATCTTTCAGGTGATTTCTGTTGTTTTTTTTTCTAGTTGATTGGGGAGAGTGAAGTGAGACTGCTGTAATTCCATAGCAAGCCTACCAGAACTCCCTGATGTCTCTTGATTTTGAAATTATTTTGTCAGATCATAAGGAATGATAGGGGAAAAAGTTGGAAGGAAAGGTAGAGGAGGAAGAAGGGAGGAATGGATAGAGGAAGGAAAGGAATATAAAAGAAAATATGATAGAGTTTAGTAAAAACTGTATTTCTAAGTTATAAAAGGTGTCACTGGTATGATCTAGGCAGTGATGACATTCAATAGACCACGCACATTACTATGCACAGAGGACCTGGGTTCTAGCTCCTGGTTGCTATTTACAGGAAGGGAAGTTTCATGAGCAATGAAGCATCTCTCTTTTTCTCTCCTCCCTCTTTATTTCTCTCTGTCTCTATTAAATAGAAAAGGAATAAAGAAAATAGTAGAAAAAATGGCCACTAGGAGCAGTGGATTTGTACCCTGAACCCCAGTAATAGCCCTTGTGGCAAAAAAAGAAAGAAAGAAAGAAAGAAAGAAAGAAAGAAAGAAAGAAAGAAAGAAAGAAAAGAAATAAAAGAATGTTCCTGGTGGTTGTGAGTCAGCAGCCACCTGAACTACAGTGACCATGGCTTTCCTATTTCTAATGGTAAGACAAAGCTCTAACTGTTGGACATGTAAATACATGTCACCAAGCTTATTACAGTACAGAGGTTTGCATCATTCATTACTGTATTTTGCTTTCTGTATCACAAATGCTTACTCCAAATGGAAGCATCACTCTATTTTTTTTTTAATTAATAGCTGTGATTTCTCTCCACAGCTTGTACTCTTACATATACAGGGTTTTATTCCCATGCCCCTGATACTGGGATACTCACAGATCCTTGGGTTCTGCCTCACTGGGCTGTGCAGCAGGAACCAAATTAATAACTTAGGTTGAATATCTCCTTTACCCAAAGGAAAGCTTTAGAGTTTGGATAAAATGCTGAAAAAAGATGAGCCATTTTTTTTCTACTTTCTAAAAAGAATGAACAGGAGGCAGAGTCACCACAATGTTATTGAACTCACAAAGCAAAAATTATAAAATTAAGTAGCAATAAAGGCAAAACAGGAACATTGCTCAGGTGGATCATGTGCTACTATTAAAATTCAAACCCAGGAGAAATTTCTTTCATGTATGACCCTGAGACAATTGAACACTTCAATCCTATAGAGTCACATACAAATGCAAAGGGGAACAATCCTATAAGTCACAACTGATATCACAATCTGCATAATTTCAAAGACCTTGGAGGAAGCTTCAGTGCTATGGTGTCTTTTGCTTTCTATCTCTGAAATACCCCTATTTCCCAGAGCAACCAAAATACGAGTATGAAGAAACAAAGTTTTCTAGAATAAAAATAAAATCTTAAGAAGTAGTCAAAGTTTTCAACAATGCTCTTAAAAAATCAGGCCACATAAGTTTCCTCTCTAATTTTTTTCAATGACCTCTTTTCCCTCCCAGTACTAATATTAATTTTAAGTGCCTTCAAAGTGATGACTAATGATAGTTTCACTACTTTAGACTGTAATGGCAAATTTAATGTTCTTGGTAATTTTCAGGAAATGTGAAAAAAATTATGTGGAATTTCCCTTCAACTTTTACAAAAGTTTCAAGAGTCTTGATTTTTGAAATGTGCTTCAAATGGAATCCTATGTCTAATTGTCTCCATTTAGAAGCTTATGTTCCTAGCCCTTTATGATTATCTTTCTAGTTGAGAAGTAACCACCCAAATCTAGAGAATGATGCTAAGTGCACAGCTGGGCTGTCTACAGCAACTGTCCCAATTCTGGGACAGGCATCTATCTATCCTCCCAGCTATCCTGTCTAGTCATCTCTAAGATGTGTATGACTTGAGATGGCTATGAGTGTAGACACATTTTGATTTGTTAGAATAAAACTCTAATACACTTAAACCTCTTCCTGTCTTCTCTTCCAGTCAAAAATTACCTGTCTTCCCTAAGGATCTTCAGCTCTCACCACTGTGAATCTTAACTCTATGCCTTATTGTATCCATTGGATCTTATGTTCCCTGAAGCTAGAGAACTCATGAATCTTTTTCTTCTTCTTCTTCTTCTTCTTCTTCTTCTTCTTCTTCTTCTTCTTATTCTTATTCTTATTCTTATTCTTATTCTTATTCTCCTCCTTCTTCTCTTTCTCCTTCTCCTCCTTCTTCTCCTTTTTTCTTCTTCTCCTTTTCTTCTTCTCCTTTTCCTCCTTCTCCTTCTTCTCCACCTCCTCCTTCTCCTTCTCCTCCTCCTTCTCCTCCCCCCCAATTCCTGTATCATTTTATTGAGGAAATGCTGATTTATAGGATGTTTGTTGTCACAAGGGTGTATTTCCATATTTCTCTAAGAGTATGATTCACATGGTATCTCTCTCTGTCATCTGGCTGGAAGAAACTTTTATAGCTTATGAAAGGGTTGAGTGCCAAGTTAATGAATATATGCAGGTGTTTTATTTTAAATTCCTTCCTCAATTCTTCCTAACCACCACAATCTTTCCTATATTCCTAGGTCCATTATAAAGAAACAAATCAAATCCTTTCCTTGTACCTGGGAACCTGGGGCAATGGCGCAGATTTACCCTACTGGATGAGGAACATTGGAAGGGTAGGGCTGAAGACTGGGTATCAGTGGATGACTGTCACATTGTTTGCAAAGCAGGTGACACATGATCCCAAAAGATTACTCAAAGAGACACAAATTACACATCTGACTGAGACCTTGAAGATGTCTCTACTGAATGTGCACCCCTATAAAAGGAGAAATTAACAATAAAGCACTCCCTTTAAGACTAGGGCCTTTTTATTAGCCAGTTTTAATAATACATCATGAATTCCAATTTACAAAGGAATTGATTCAGCAGAAAGCAGAACAAGCAGTGCAGATGTGAGTAAACAGCTTTAGAATTTGGGAAGTGGTAATTGTATCTAAACATTCTAAATCTATACTCAGCATCTAAATGACTACCTGTCTCAATAAGTTACTGGTTGAACTTTTTACATAGGACTCAACTAGTCCAGGGGCTTTTGCTTCTAGGATGCCTTTGCCCACTGACCCCCATCCATGTATGAGGAGTTCACAGATAGCTTTACTGGGTTTGGGGTCATTAATTTGATGTTAAATCTAAGATCATTAACTATCAAACTATCAAACTTGTTATGCTATAGATGACCATAAAAGTTATAAGTAATGGATAAGAGAGTATGAGAAGAAGATTGAAGGAGTTGCAGTGAGGAGGTTAAGAATAGATTCTGGGAATTGGAGAGATAGTTCACTAGGTATATGTATGCCTTGCCATGTGAGGGAGTCTGGTCTGAGTTCAAACACATGCAGAAAATTCTATGGGACAGGGAAAGCACCAATGCTGTGGTATTTTTACTTTCTGCTGTTCTATCTGAATTAAAAAGTATCCTAGAGAGGTAAAATTGTGCATGTTCAAGAACTGGGATGCACACACGTGAAATAGAACAGGTTCTGAAGCTATGCTATATGGACTCAAGCCTTTGATCTATTATTAATTTGAGGAAGTGATTTATGCCCTTGTTATTTTTATTTAGAATTGACATAAAATAGCAACTCCCTGTTACAGTTCCTATGAGGATTAAAGGATAGGATTAAAAGAGTTAATACAGGTAATTTTATATGAGTAAATGTAGCAGTGCTTTTCATTCATGAGAAATATGCAGAAGAATTCCTGGTGTCAATGAAGAAAGAGAAATGAGTATTTAAAGCAAAGTTAGTATTTAAAGGATAAGCAGGGTGGTCCAGGAGATGTTGCAGTGGATAAAGTATTGGACTCTCAAGCATGAGGTCACAAGTTCAATCTTGGCAGCACATGTACCAGAGTGATGTCTGGTTATTTCTCTCTCTTTCTCCTCCTATCATTCTCATAAATAAATAAATAAATAAATAAATAAAATCTTAAAAAATAAAAATGAAACTTCCATAAATAATATACACATTTCTTGCTATAATTTTTAAGAATCAGATAAATCGGTGGGGTTGTATTTCTCTGTGGAAAACTGGGAAATGTTGTGCATGTACAGACTATTGTATTTATTGTCTAATGTAAAACACTAATCCTATAATTAAAAAAAAAGAATCATATAAAATGGTATTGCATTTATCTGTGTAGATGGAGATGGTGTAGGGAAGGAAATATGGAACCAGATCAAATCTATGGAGTTTACAGTTAACAATATTTATATACTTTTCCCATATTTGGGAGCTACTCTTTTTCCTGATCCAGCTTTCTAGTCCTTTTTTCCAACTATGACACCATTTCCCCAGACAATAACTTAGGTCGCCACCCCCATGTTAGATGTCAAGATCAGACAAAAACAAGTAAGGTCATAGGCCCTTTGGAATATACCTAAAATAGACCTACTAGCTTTTTCCAAAACAGAGATCCCAAATCTTCATCTGCAATATTCTTGTCTTATGGTTCATGATTAGTCAATAATTTGTTCTGCCTTATATCTTAAATATTTTTCAGCCACCAGGTTCCAGAGACTATCATGATGCCAACCAGAATTCCCAGGGCAGATGACCCCACCATGGTATCCTGGAGCCCTACCTCCTCAGATCACAACCCCAATAAGGAAAGAGAGAGACAGGATGGGAGTATGGATCAACCTGTCAATACCATGTTCAGCGGGGAAGCAATTACAGAAGCCAGACCTTCAACCTTCTGCATCCCATAATGATACTGGGTCCATACTCCCAGAAGGACAAAGAATAGGAAAGCTTTCAAGGGAGGGGATTGGATAAGTAGTTCTGGTTGTGGGAATTATATGGAATTGTACCCCTTTTATCCTATAATCTTGTCAGTCAATACTCCTATTTTATCAATCAATCAGTCAATAAATAAATAAATATGGAACCATGCAGGCTGCTCTGGGTGCCCTGATCTCTGGCCACTGAGGACAAGGGTCACAGCGGCTCCCCAGGGAGTCCTGTGATAACTTTGTGAGTCCGGGGCGATGTGAAATGTGCACAGAGAGAATCTCAGACTCATTCAACTCTAAGAGAACTTTGGAAAGGTGGGTAATCCGTTTATTGAAAGAAAAGGCAGGCAGATATACCCCTAACTGGGGGGGGGGGGGTTTGAGGTAACCATTAACACAAACACAGAGCAATACAACACATACAGATTGTTTGATCACAAGTAAAAGATTATCATACAAGGTTTGGTCACAATGTACATTTTTTCCAGAGGTAGATTGCGGGCACTTTAGGGCAGCAGGGGGGAAAAGGGAGACAGCTGAGCAATCAGGATGTTTGCTGGCAGTTTTTAAGTTAAGCACACAAAGTAATTCTTGGCTTCTAATTAAATAAGGAAAGGGGGGAGGTGGCATGTATAGAAAGGCACCCATCTCCGGGGGTCCAGCCATCATAAATTCCAGAGACTGGGGGGGCCTGCCCTTGTCTCGATCTGAAGGGAGAGTTGTGGGTCAACCCGCTTGGACCTCATGGAAACTACAGCCTAACCTGGACTTTCCTGGGCAATGGGTCCAGTCCTCAATAGTTCCAGACCTGGAACTAACTGTATCCTCTCTCTTTACTGGTTCTGAGTCTATGATGGAGTCTAGTAGATTCAAGGAACTGACCCAGAGAAATCTAGGACTGTCAGAGAAGCAAAGCATATAGCTAACAACCCAAAGAAGTTAAAAAGCAAGTCAACTCCTCTCTTCATGTCAACCTCCTCCCCTCTCTGTGTGTGTGTGTGTGTGTGTGTGTGTGTGTGTGTGTGTGTGTGTGTGTGTGTGTGTGTGTGTGTGTTGACTAAATCTACAAAGATTTTGGAGCACAATGAACAAATGGCTCATGTTGTTTAATTCAAATGTCCAAAAAATGGAAATATATATTGTTGTATTGTTATGTGGAAAACTGAGAAATGTGATGTATGTACAAACTATTGTATTTACTGTCAACTGTAAAACATTAATCTCCCAATAAAAAATGGGAATAGTTGATATAAGGAACTGCTTAAGATTATCACTGAAAATAATATTCAGCACACCAAGATCTTTGTTTCTAGAGAACTGAATGAATAGGTCAGCTGGTAGGGCACCTGATATTCATTTTATGTTGTATACTTTCTGGTTCCTGTTTATTAAACATTTTGTCCTGCTTTATATCTTATTGCCTTTCACATACCAAGCAGCAAGTGCTGCCATGATTTCATCCCAATTTCCCTGGGCAGACAACTTCATTAATATTTCCTGGAACCTCACCTCTCTAGAACTCCACCCCACTAGGTAAAGATAGAAACAGGGTGAGGTAATTACTGAAGAAGCAATTACTGAAGCCAGAACTTCCATCTTCTGCACTCCAAAAAGAATTTTGACCTGTACTCTCAGAGGGGGAGATATGATAGGAGGAAGATGACCAGAGGGCTCTGGAACCCAATTCCATCAAAATCCAGAGAGAGAAGAGAAAGGAAATACATTCAGAAGTAGCAATAATTGTAGGTGTGGCTTAGAAATGAAGAGAAGGTATGACCATAGAAAAAAATGGGCAAATGCATATAAATATAGACAGACAGTTATAGAAATAATAGTCAACCCATATCTTGAGAACTACTGTAGTTTCCAATAGAGAGAATAGGGACACAGAAGTCTGGTGGTGAGAATGGTATGGAATTATACCTATTTTATCTTATAATTTTGTAAATCAATATTAAATCACAAATAAATAGATAAAAATATATAATAAAAACTCGAATGTTTGAGAGGGGGAGGGATATGGAGAGGGAAAAAGAGAGACACCTTCAACCCTGCTTCACCACTTGTGAAGCTTTCCCCCAGCAGGTAGGCAAAGGGGGCTTGAACCTGGGTACTTGCACACTGTAGTATGTGTGCTTAACTGCTTAACTAGGTGTGTCACTGTTCAGCATGCTCTTTTGAGTTATTTTAATTTTTTTTACATTTTATTTTATTTATTATTTATTTAAGAAAGGATAAATTAACAAAACCATAGGGTAGGAGGGGTACAACTCCACACAATTCCCACCACCCTATCTCCATATCCCATCCCCTCCCCTGATAGATTTCCCATTCTCTATCCCTCTGGGAGCATGGACCCAGGGTCCTTGTGGGTTGTAGAAGGTGGAAGGTCTGGCTTCTGTAATTGCTTCCCCGCTGAACATGGGCGTTGACTGGTCGGTCCATACTCCCAGTCTGCCTCTCTCTTTCCCTAGTAGGGTGGGTCTCTGGGGAAGCAGAGCTCCAGGACACATTGGTAGGGTCTTCAGTCCAGGGAAGCCTGGCCAGCATCCTGATGGCATCTGCAACCTGGTGGCTGATTGAGTTATTTTTAAGATAGTAAATATAGAGCTCCAATTCCCTTCGCTTAGATACACATTATTCTGCGCCAGTAATTATTATTGAAAAGATTCTTCTCCCTGTTGGATTGTCTTAGAAGCACTGGTAAAAATCAATTAAAAAATGGTCGTGTCTGTTTTAGGAACCAATAGCTCCTAAATAGTTGATCAATGTGTCCCTCTTATGCCAGTATCACATAATATTGAGTATTATTTGCTTGTAATAGGTTTTGACATAAGTATAATTCATTATGTGTGTGTTGTGCTCTTAAAATTATTTTCACTGTTGTTATTCCTGTGAGATTTTATGTGATTGTTAAGATCAGCTTGTCAACTTCTGTTAAAAGGCAATTGGGATTTTGAAAAGGACTTTGCTGAATCAGTAGATTAATTTGGGTAGTACTGTCATCTCAACATTACAAAATTTTCCAATCCAGGAACACTAGATGCATTTCTGTTTATTGGTGCCTATTTTAATATCTTTTGATAAAGAATTATCCTTTTCAATGTGCCTGTTTAGCTAAATATCCCTATATTTTTACTTACTATAAACTTTTTATTACAAAAATAATATGTATTCAATTTGAACCCAAAAAGACAGGGAAAAATAAAGGTATGAATTTACAAATTTAAAAAAAAGATGATGTGAATGAATGCTCAGTTAAGTTTTGACTTCCAGAAATCCTGGCCCTACATAGAAGGAACTAGTGACATATGGCTCTTCAGCATTGCCAAAGGTCCAGAAAATCAATTATAGTGTTTGTGCCGTAAAGTATGAGTTGTAAGAATACTGGTCTTTGCTCAACTCATTTGATTATGTTTCTGCTTGTTTTTTCCCCCAGATTACATTCAGGGAACATATTTGTTATCACTTGTAATTGACATATTTTTATTTGATTGGGTAGAAAGAAATTGAGGGGGAGATGGGGTACTAGAAAGGGACCTGCTTCAACATTCATGAAGCTTCCTTCCTGCATGTAGGGACTTGGGAGTTTGAGCCTGATTTGTATTTCATATTTTTAATAATATTTGGAAATTTTCCACATAAAAGGAAATGCTATTTCTGAGAAAGTCATTGAAAAGGCAAACTGCCACCAAATTATTAAAAGATGGGTAAGTTCCTGGATGGTGTGTTGCTTTGCCATGCGCATGGCTCAGATTGCAGCCTGGGCCCCACTGCATTGGAGAAAGCTTTACTGCTCTTATCTCTATCTCTCTGTGTGTCTGCCTCTGTCTCTCTCTCTCTCAAACCAGAATGGGGTAGAGTTTTTTTTTTATTATAGTTTTTATAGAGACAGAAATAAACTGAAAGGAGGAGGGAGAAATAGAAAGACAGAGAGACAATTGCAGCACTGCCCCCTCCCCCTTGCAGGTGGGAACCAGGGATCTTGAACCCAGACCCTTGGACATGGTAACGTGTGCACTCAACTGAATATGCTACCACCCCTCGCTCTTCTGTCTGAAAAAAATCATGCTATAACTGTGATGCCTCGGCAATGATGACAGAAAAGAAAAACAAGAAGAAAGGAAAATAAATAACTGACCTGAAGTAAGAATCACATTGTTTCAAAGTACTTTGAACAGGGCAGGCAGGACAAGTGTCAAAACTTCCAACTCTCCTAAGATGTTGAAGAAAATCCTAGAGGAACATTTGGTGCTTCCCCACAGGGAATGCCAGGTGCTAGGTATTACCTGGTCAGCAGTCTTTGCAGTTCCTGGCAGAACTTGATAAAGGGAATGGATATATAATTTTCCAGCACACAAACCACTTGAGTCACCTTGGATTTGAGAAAGTGATTTTTCTAACATATGATAATTGGATTTTTCTGAAAGTAAAGCTATTGATAGCACAAAAATGTATCTGTTCTTTCTCCTCCCCAGGCAAAATTATAGTTGCATGACTGAGATTAGAGCTACATTTTTATATTAGACTATTATCCATCAGCATGCTGTAAAGAAAAGGGAAGTGAAATGGGAACAAAGGCTTCCTAGATTTCAGAGCACAGCAAATAAAGAAAACAAAAAGTAGAATAAAAGGCACATCTGGGGAGTTTTCCCTTCTAAAAGAAAAAGTAAGTGAAAAGACAGAAAAAGAAATAAAAGGAAATAAAAACGCTGGTGGTTAATTTTCCACTACTATATATAAGAAAATAAAATACTGGTGCTATATGAGAGAGAGATAAAAAAGAAAAGAAGGAAGGAACGGAGGGTGGGAGGAAGGAAGGAAGGAAGGAAGGGTGGGTGGAAAGAAGAAAGGAAAGAAGGAAGTAACAAATGGAGGAAAGGAGGGAGGGAGGAAGGAAAAGAGGATGGGAGAAAGAGAAAGAAGGCAATGGCGCACCTGGTAGGGCGAAAATGTTACAATGCCAGGGGAGCTTGGCTCCCTGTTCTCATCAGTCAGGGTCATTTCATGAGCAGTGGAGCAATGCTTCGGGTGTCTCCTTCCTCTCCATCTCCCCTTTCCCTTTCTATTTATTTCCCTCTATCTCTAGCCAGTAAATAAACTAAACTGAACTGAACTAAACTAAACTAAACTAGAAGGAAGAAGAGAAAGAAAGAGAAAGGGAGGTTAGAAAATGAGGAAGAAAGGAAAGCATATATCTGAGTTTCACTTCAGTAGGTATGCTCTGTGGGGAGTTTCTGCTGCAGAGATGTAGAAAGGGAGTGACTATGAGGACTGATTTCTATGGCTGAGAAGTATAGCACATGAACTTGCTCACCACATCAAAGACTTACATGAAATGAAAGGGATGAAAACATACAAATTACCAAGAAATTGCCAAGCTTAGAAAGTATTCTTGTCTGAGGTTGAAATAGCCTGCTGTGATAATATGAATTCTTCCTCTTTGAGATACACTGTACAACATAAAATATATATAGTAGGTAAAAATTAGTTGGAGTTTTTTTAAAGGAAAAAAATTTGAGTGCCATCAGTTATTTTTACAAACATGTAGGGAAACATATTTAGTGTTCTAACTGCCATACGCAAAGTTTCTCCTTTTGTTTCATTAACAATGACAGATAATACCTTCTACCTCCTGCAACATTATAACTAGCCGCTAATCAGTACTCAGCATTGTGCGAGTGGGGAGGGGAAGGAGGGCAAAATTAAGACACTGATAATAACATAAATGAGTTTTAGGTGACAGATACTGTACTGTCTTCCTATAATTCCCTCAACGAGTAGAGTAGGTATTGCATTTAATCCACAAACAGGGAAACCAAGTCTCAGAAAATGTATATGCCCACAGCATGTTTGCACAGCTGTTAAATGGTCCATGTATTTTCCCTTTATCATATCGCCATTATGTAACTGGAAAAATAAAACTGCTCCATGAAACAGTACATAAACCATAGAAAATACCATACTTGTTTGCTTAAGGATTTATTTATTTATTATTATTGTATGAGAGCAAGTGATCAGAGCACTACTCGAGATGCTACGAGGGGATTAAAGCCTGGACTTCAGGCATCAAGGGCATGACTTCTACCTACTGAGCAACCTCCTCAGCCCCAGGAAGCCATGTCTAAATAAAGAAACGAGTGAATATATGGATGAAATGAGGAAGAAAATACAGAGAGACAGGAACATGGGCTCTTTTTCCTTTATTTATTTATTTTTCCCCCACCTCTCTTCTTTTACCAGAATACTGCTTTATGGTGGTACCAGGAATTGAACCTGGAACCTCTGGTGCCTCAAACATGAAAACGTGTCTGTTGCATAACTCCTTGTGCTATTTCCACAATCCTAAACACACGTTTTTTGTGAGTTTGCTTGTGGAGGTTTTTAACAGAACAAATGATATTTGGAAAAGTAGGGATGAATGGGAGCATCATGACTGGTGAAAAGTCCATCCCAAGCAAGGGGTGACCAGGATGGGAATATGGTACAGGCTTTGAAATAGGTCCATTAGTTAAATTGGATGATAGTGTCACCAATCCTTAGGTTACAACACTGGTAGGTTCAGTACATGCAAGTGACTTTAAACTTAGCTCTGAGTTCATTTTCACTGTAATAAAACTATATGTGTACTTTAAAAGAGAAGTTTCACAGTTTTTATGTGATCACTAAAGATGTCTTGGCCTCCTCCTTGTCCCCCATTAAAAAAAACTTCCCAAAGTATATTTAAATATCTGTAGTTAGATAATGGTTAACTATTTAGGCTTGACTTGATAGTAGGAAATAGGAAGCTTTAATAGAATAAGTTGTTGGGGGGGGGGTCAGGAGGTGGTGGACCGGGTTAAGCTCTGCAAGTGTCTTTCTCTCTCCCTCTCTGCCTGCTCCCCCACCCCCAATTTTCTCTCTGTCCTATCCAATAAAATGGAAAAAATGGCCATCAGAAACAGTAGATTCGTAGTGAAGGCACTGAGCTCCAGTGATAACTCTGCAGGCAAAAAAAAAAGCAAAAAAGAGTAAGTTATTTCCATTGTTTCCATCAGCTGGATGCAGCCTCCTCTATATTAAGAGACATGCACTCAAATTTCCCATTTACTTGCCCCATGGGTACCTTACTTCACACTGAACAAAATGCAACATGAACTGTTCTATGTGCTTCATCCTTGTCCCCAGCAACGGTAAGTGGCAACTCCACCCACTCAGTAGTGAAAGATGAAAACCTGGAGACATTTCTTATTCTCATGTCCAAACCCAGTTCTCTCTAATTTAACCTGCAGAACTATACTCCTTTCAGGTTCTCTTCCTTCCTCTGGTTCATACTTCATACTAAACCCAATGTTTATATTTAATTAATTTATTTTTATGAGCGTGAGAAAGGGTAAACCACCATCCAGCTCTGGCAGTTAGTATTGATGGGGAATGAATCTAAGACCATGTCTGTAAGTTCTGTGCTCTATATCTCCCTGGGCCTCCAATTGTCATTTTAAAAATATCACAATTAATAATATTGTTCTCTGATTTAAAATTTTTTTTCAAGGGGTTGGGTGGTGGCATACCTAGTTGAGCACATGTGGACATGGGTTTGACACTCCTCACCTGCTGGGGGGAAGCATTATGAGCAGTGAAGTAGGTCTGCAGCTCGATCTCTCTCTCTCTCTCTCGATCTCTCTCCCTCTCTATCTGTACCTTCCCTCTTGATTTCTCTCAATCACTATTGAATAAATAATAAAGTATAAATAAATAAAATAAATAAAAATTTTTTCCAATAATTCCCTTTCCTCTGAGGAGTTAAGCCACCCAAACAATAAACAATATAAAAGATTTGAATAATTCTGTTACTTTCTCAGTAATGACATCTTTTTTTAAAAAAAAAATCTTTATTGGGGAATTAATGTTATACATTCGACAGTAAATACAATAGTTTGTACATAACATTTCCCAGTTTTCTACATAACAATACAACCCCCACTAGGTCCTCTGTAATCCTTTTTGGACCTGTATTCTCTCCCCAACACACCCCAGAGTCTTTTACTTTGGTGCAATACGCCAACTTTAGTTCAGGTTCTACTTGTGTTTTCTCTATTGATATTGCTTTTCATCTTCTGCCTGAGAGTGAGATAATCCCATAGTCAACCTTCTGGTTCTGACTTATTGCACTTAACATGAATTTTTCAAGCTCCATCCAAGATCGGCTGAAAATAGTGAAGTCACCATTTTTAATAGCTGAGTAGTATTCCATTGTATATATAGACCACAACTTTCTCAGTCACTCATCTATTGTTGGAAACCTGGGTTGCTTCCAGGTTTGGCTATCACAAATTGTGCTGCTAAGAAAATATGTGTGCACAGGTCTTTTTGGATGGATGTGTTGGGTTCCTTAGGATATATCCTCAGGAGAGGAATTGCAGGATAATAGGGTAGGTCCATTTCTAGCCTTCTGAGAGTTCTCCAGACTGTTTTCCACAAAGGTTGAACCAATTGACATTCTCACCAGCAGTGCAGGAGGGTTCCTTTGACCCCACAACCTCTCCAGCAATTGCTGCTGTTATCTTTCCTGATGTATGCCATACTCAGAGGAGTTAAGTGGTATCTCATTTTTGTCTGTATTCGCATTTTTCTGACAAAGAGTTGGAGAAATTTTTCATGTTTTTTTTGGACTTTTGGATCTCTTCTGTGGTAAATATTCTGTCTATGTCCCCTACCCATTTTTGCATGGGGTTATTTGTTTTCTTGTGGTTGAGTTTGGCAAGCTCTTTATATATTCTGGTTATTAGTCTCTTATCTGATGTATGGCATGTAAAGATCTTCTCCCATTCTGTGAGGAGTCTCTTGGTTTGGGTAATGGTTACTTTTGCTGTGCAGAAGCTTTTTAATTTGATGTAGTCCCATAGGTTGATACTTGCCTTAGTCTTCTTTGTAATTGGATTCATTTCATTGAAGATATCACTAACATTTATGCAGAAAAGAGTTCTACCAATATTTTCCTATAAGTATCTGATAATTTCTGATCTAACATCCAAGTCCTTGATCCACTTGTAATTTTCTTTTGTATTTGATGAAATATAGTGATTCAATTTCATTTTTTAAAATTTTTTTTGCTTTTTTATTTAAGAAAGGATTAATTAACAAAACCATAGGGTAGGAGGGGTACAATCCACACAATTCCCAACACCCAATCTCCATATCCCACCCCCTCCCCTGATAGCTTTCCCATTCTCCATCCCTCTGGAAGCATGGACCCAAGGTCATTGTGGGTTGCAGAAGGTAGAAGGTCTGGCTTCTGTAATTGCTTCCCTGCTGAACATGGGCATTGACTGGTCGGTCCATACTCCCAGTCTGCCTCTGTCTTTCTTTCCCTAGTAGGGTTTCATTCTTCTGCATGTTTCAACCCATTTTTTTCTAAAATCATTTGTTGAAGACACTTTGCTTTCCCCATTTAATAGTCTGGGCATCTTTGTCAAAGATTAGATATCCATAGGTCTGGGGGCTTACTTCCAGGCTCTCAGTTCTATTCCACTGGTTAGTTTGTCTATTCATGTTCTAGTACCAAGCAGTTTTGATGACAATGGTCCTATAGTAAAATTTGAGATGTGGGAGTGTGATGCTTCCATTTCTGTTCTCTCTTCTCAAGATTGTTTTTTCAATTCTAGGTCTTTTCTGGTTTCACATAAACACTTGTAGCATTTGTTATATTCTCCTAAAAAATGTGGTTTGGATCTTGATGGGGATAGCATTAAATTTGCATATGGATCTGGGTAGAATATACATCTTAATGATGTTAATTCTTCCTACAAATAAACATAGAGTATCTTTCCACTTCTTTGCATCTTTTTCAATTTCCTAGAGTAGTGTCACATAATTTTCAGTATACAAGTCTTTCACTTCTTTGGTTATGTTTATTCCTAGATATTTTATTGTTTTTGTTGCTATAGTAAAAGGAATTGATTTCTGGATTTCATTTTCTTTTAACTTAGTGTTTGCATAGAGGAATGCCTCTGACTTTTGTATGTTAATTTTGTAGCCTGACACTTTACTGTATTGCCTGATGATTTCCAAAATCTTCTTGCTGGATTCTTTAGGTTTTTCTATGTATACTATCATGTCATCTGCAAATAGGGAGAGTTTGATTTCTTCTCTCCCAATCTGTATGCCTTTAATTCCTTACTCCTGCTTGATTGCTACGGCAAGAACTTCGAATACTATGTTGAATAGTAATGGTGATAGTGGGCAGCCCTGTCTAGTACCTGATCTGAAGGGAAATGCCGGGATAGCCTGAGGGTGCTTCTTCCCGAGCTAGTGCTCTCTGGGTTGGAGAGAACTCAACTGGAGCATATCTAGGCTGCTGCATGGGAGAGGGATCAGGAACTCGTGCTGCACTAACTTTGCAGGAGATACACTCTGGAACCCTCGGAGCCAGAAAGCAATTTCCAAGTGTCTTTAATCAGATGAGCAGCTGTTTTTATACTCTCCAAGTAGGGTGGAAACAAGATGTGACATAGAGATGGTGGAGCGAAAAGTGACTGGGGGAAGATCAGGGTGTGACAAGGAGAGGGGGCGGAGCAGGTGAGAATTCTACCACTAAACCACCAATGCCCTGGAGGGAAGGTGGTGCTTTATGCAAATGTAAAAGTGATTTATGTAAATAGACCAAAGCTTTGAATGGGATCAAATCAATCCCTATACAAGCATACTGGTGCTTGCTTAAGCAGAAGCCAGGGGGAGCTGGCATACTACCCAACAGGGAAATGCTTCCAGTTTTTCACCATTGAGTATGATGTTGGCTGTAGGTTTGCTATATATAGACTTCACTATCTTCAGGAATTTTCCATCTAATACTGATTTTGTAGTGTTTTGATCATAAAGGGATGTTGTATATGTCAAAGGCTTTCTCTGCATCTACTGATATGACCATGTGGTTTTTGGTCTTGCTTTTGTTGATGTGGTGGATCACCTTGATTGATTTACATATATTAAACCAAACAAACTTGCATTACTAGGATAAATCCCACTTGGTCATGATAAACCATCTTTTTAATATACTGCTGTATCTTGTTGGCTAGGATTTTGTTAAATATTTTAGCATCCATATTTATCAGAGATATTGGTGTGTAGTTTTCTTTTTTGGTTGTGTCCCTGTCTGCTTTTGGTATCAGAGTGATGTTGGCTTCATAGAAGCTGGAAGGGAGTATTCCAGTGTCTTCAATCTTCTGGAAGACTTTTAAAAGTAGAGGTATTAGTTCTTCTTTGAAGATTTTGTAGAATTCATTTGTAAAACCATCTGGTCCAGGACTTTAATTCTTTGGAAGGTTTTTGAAAACTGTTTCAATTACATTAGCTTTGATGGGCCTGTTCATGTTATTTAGTCCCTCTTTTTTTTTTTTTATTTAAGAAAGGAGACATTAACAAAACCGTAGAATAAGAGGGGTACAATTCCGCACAATTCACATAACCCGATCTCCATATCCCAGCCCTCCCCTGATAGCCTTCCCATTCTCTATCACTCTGGGAGTATGGATCCAGGGTTGTTGTGGGTTGCAGAGGGTGGAAGGTCTGGCTTCTGTAATTGCTTCCCTGCTGAACATGGGTGTTAACTGGTCGATCCATACTCCCAGTCTGCCTCTCTCTTTCCCTAGTAGGGTGGAGCTCTGAGGAAGCAGAGCTCTAGTACGCATTGATGAGGTCGTCTGTCCAGGGAAGTCTGGTCAGCATCTTGTTGGCATCCGGAACCTGGTGGCTGAAAAGAGAGTTAACATACAAAGCCAAACTAATTGTTGAACAATCATGGACCTAAAGACTGGGATAATGCAGATGAAGTGTTGGGGGTATTCCCTGCATGCTCTTCTGTACTTCTGCTTTCAGGTATATATTTTTCCCCTACTTTATGGGCACGGGTGAACCTGTGCTCTATCTCAGGGGACCTGGACTATCTCTAGGTTTGGGGACTTTATTGGGGAGTGGAACACCTGGAATGGAATTAGAGAATACTATGAAAGGAAAGGTCTCACCTAAGTGATGAAGCTGAAGGATTGTCATTCAAAACCTGAAGACTCTGGACACAGTCTGAAGTGAAGCATATTGTGGTGGCACTCATTGTGTTGATTAGGTTGTGATCCGCGGATGCAATATTATTTGATTTAAACTGAAAGCAGCATGCAGAAAAGTGGGCCCCACCCTAAGGTTGGTTCCAGAACTGGGGGAAATATAGGCTCTCTAGTGGAAATGTGAGGTTCCTGTTGTCTTAGGATTCAAGAAGACAATGAATAGTTATTGTTATCATCATATTATTTGGTGATAGGGTTAAATTTGGAAAGTCCCTTTGATAGGGTTTGGGGTATAATACACAGCATCTTGTATATAGCTGTGCTACTGGTTGCTTCTGTTCTCCTTGGTCTAGGCTTTTGGGACAGTCCATATATCAAAGACTCAGTCTATGTATTAAAAAGACTCAGTCTGTGTTTTAAGAAGTTCTAGACATATTATAATTTTCCCCCTCTCATATAAATTAAATAGTGGTTTATATGTTTACACTTTAATAAGAGTACATAAACACCACTCCCACCACCAAAAGACTGTGTCCCATCCCCATCACCCACCCCCATCCTCCCAACCCCCGCTGTGCAGGGAAGCCCAATGGCCACCCTCCCCTTCACCACAAGGTTTTTACATTTGTGCCCTGCTCTCGATTTAATCAGATCCTGCTTTTAGTTTCCCTTTCTGTTCTTCTTTCTCAACTTCTGTTGATGAGTGGGGACATCCCATACTCATCTTTATCTTTCTGACTTACCTGACTTAACATAATTCCTTCTAGCTCTGTCCAAGATGGGTCAGAGAAGGTGGGATCATTGTTCTTAATAGCTGCATAGTATTCCATTGTGTATATGTACCACAGCTTTCTCAGCCACTCATCTGCTGTTGGGCACCTGGGTATCTTCCAGGTTTTAGCTATTATGAATTGTATGTACTGCTATGAACATAGATGTACACACAGAATTTTGGTTGGGCATTATGGAATCCTTGGGGTATATCCCCGAAGAGGAATTACTGGGTCATATGGAATGTCTATGTCTAGCCTTGTGAGTGTTCTCCAGACTGCTCTCCAGAGAGGCTGGACCAGTTTACATTCCCACCAGCAGTGTAGAAGGGTTCCTCTGTCCCCACAGCCTCTCCAACATTTGTTGCTGCTGTCCTTTTTGATGTATGCCATTCTCACAGGAGTGAGGTAGTATCTCAATGTTATCTTTACTTGCATTTCTCTGACAGTCAGCGACCTGGAGCAGTTTTTCATATGTTTGTTAGCCTTTTGGATCTCCTCTGAAGTCAATGTCTTATTCATATCCTTTGCCCATATTTGGATGGGGTCATTTGCTTTTTTGGTGCTAAGTTTGCTGAATTCTTTGTATATTTTGGTGATTAGTCTCTTGTCTAATGGTTGGCATGTGAAGATCTTCTCCCATTCTGTGAGGGGTCTCTATGTTTGTGTGATAGTTTCTTTGACTGTGCAGAAGCCTTTCAATTTGATGTAGTCCCATTGGTTTGTTTCTGCTTTAGTCTACCTTGTAATCAGGTTTGTTTCATCAAAGAGATCCTTGAGGTTTAGGTGGGAAAGTGTTTCACCAATGTTTTCCTCTTAAGTATTTGATAGTTTCTGGTCTGACATCCAGGTCTTTGATCCATTTGGAGGTGATTTTTCTTTCTAGTGAGATAAGGTGGTTCAATTTCATTCTTCTGCATGTTATAACCCAGTTTTCCCAGCACCATTTGTTGAAGAGAGCCTCCTTCTTCCATTTAATACTTTGGGCCCTCTTATCAAAGATTAGATGTCCATAGGTGTGGGGTTTTAGATCTGGGCTTTCAATTCTGTTCCACTGGTCTGTGTGCCTATTTTTGTTCCAGTACCATGCTGTTTTGATGATGATGGCCTTATAATATAGTTTGATATCTAGGAGTGTGATGCCTCCGTTTCTGTTTCTTTTCCTCAAGATGGTTTAGGCAGTGTTTTCTGGTTCCAGATAAATGACTGTAGTTTTTGTTCTATTTTCTTAAAGAAGCTTGGTGGAACTTTGATGGGTATCGCATTAAATTTGTATATGGCTCTGGGGAGAATATTCATTTTGATAATATTTATTCTTCCTATCCATAAGCATGGGATGTCCATTTCTTGGTATCAGTTTCTATTTCCTTAAATAGAGACTCATAGTTTTCAGTATACAAGTCTTTCACTTCTTTGTTCAGCTTTACTCCTAGGTATTTTACTGATTTTGTTGCAACAGTGAATGGGAGTGATTTCTGGATGTCTTCTTCTTCAGTTTTAATGTTTGCATAGAGAAATACCACTGATTTTTGTACATTGATTTTGTAGCCTGACACCTTGCTATATTGCCTAATAACTTCTAGTAGTTTCTACTGGATTCTTTAGGTTTTTCTATGTATACTATCATGTCATCTGCAAATAATAAAAGCTTGACTTCTTCCCTTCCAATCTGTATTCCTTTGATTTCTTTCTCTTGCCTGATTGCTATGGCAAGAACTTCCAATACTATGTTGAAGAGTAATGGTGATAGTGGGCAGCCCTGTCTAGTCCCTGATCTGAGGGGAAATGCTTTCAACTTCTGTCCATTGAGTATGATGTTGGATGTTGCTTTGGTATATATGGATTCCACTATTTTGAGGAATTTCCCATCTATTTCCATTTTTTGTAGAGTTTTGAGCATGAATGGGTATTAGATTTTGTCAAAGGCTTTCTCTGCATCTATCGAGATAATCATGTGGTTTTTGGCTTTGCTTTTATTGATGTGGTGAATGACATTGATAGACTTATGTATGCTGAACCAGCCTTGCATTCCTGGGATGAATCCTACTTGGTCGTGATGAATGATCTTTTTGATATGCTGCTGTATATCAAAAAGATTGGCCAAGATCTTGTTTAATATTTTGGCATCTATGTTCATCAGAGATATTGGTCTGTAGTTTTCCTTTTTTGTTGTGTCTCTATCTGCTTTTGGTATCAGGGTGATGTTGGCTTCATAGAAGATGGAAGGGAGTATCCCTGTTTCTTCGATCTTATGGAAATACTTCAGGAGTATGGGTATTAACTGTTTCCTGAAGGTTTGTAGAATTCGTTTGTGAAGCCATCTGGTCTAGGACTTTTGTTGTTGGGGAGATTCTTAATAACATTTTTGATTTCTTTGTCTGTGATTGGTTCATTTAGGTTTTGTACTTCTTCTTGGTTCAGTTTTGGAAGGGCATATGCTTCCAGGAATTCTTCCATTTCTTCCAGATTTTCTATCTTGGTGGCGTATAGTTCTTCATAGAAGTCTCGCATGATTTTATGGATTTCTGTGATGTCAGTTGTGATATCTCCTCCATCGTTTACAATTCTGTGAATTTGAATCTTCTCCCTTTTTTGTTTAGCATATTGTTGGGTTGTGTTTTCTGATACATCTTCCTACTCTGTGCCTTTTAATAGGTGAGTTAAGGCCATTGATATTAATTGATATCAAAGATTAAAGACATTTTAATACCATTCCTATAGATTTTTAAAGTGTTCTAACACATGATACATTTATGGTGGCCTGATTGTTTATAGGAGACCTTTCAGAACTTCTTTCAGGGCAAGCTTGGTAATAGTTTATTCTTTCAACTATTCCTTTTCTGAGAAGGTTTTTATGCCTCTATCTCGTCTGAATGACAGTCTAACAGTATACAGTAATCTTGGTTGAAAGCCTTTCTCATTGAGCACTGGATAGATATCTTGCCATTCTCTTCTGGCCTGTAGTGTCTTTGTGGAGAAGTCTGCTGCTAATCTTGTGGGTTTTTCTCTATAGGTGACTCTTTGTTTTTCTCTTGCAGCCTTCAGGATACTTTCTTTATCCTTATTCCTCTCCATTCTAAATATGAATTGTCTTGGTGTCTTTAAGTCTGGGTTAATTCTGTTTGGGACCCTCTGGGCTTCTTGAACCTTTATATCTTTGATGTTGTCTAGACTAGAGAAGTTCTCAGCTACTATGGCCTGAAGAATGCTTTCTTCCTCTCCCTCTCTTTCTTCCTCTGGTAAGCCAATAATGCATATATTACTTCTTTTGAAGTCATCCAATAGGTCTCTGTTGTTGTTTTCAGTATCTCTTAATCTCTTTTTGAGATCTTTTACTTTTCTCTTTTAATGGTCTCTAATTTGTCCTTGATCTTGCTAATTCTGTCTTCAGCCTCATTGATTCTATTCTCTTTCCCCTCTACTCTTTTCTGGAGTTTATCTATTTTGTTACCCTGTTCTGATACTGTTTTAGCTTGTTCAGCTAGTTGTGTTCTTAGCTCAGTTCTTTCAGCTTTCAGGTCTCTAATAACCTTGAGAAAATTAGTATTATCTTCCAGAGTCTCATTTGTGGTTTCTGCTTTTCTGATGACAATTCTTTCAAACTATTTACTCACTCCTGTGACTATTTCCTTAACTAGTGTTTGGATATTGACCTCATTATTCTGTGCTTCAGCCTTTGGGTGGCTTTTAGCTGGACTCTTGTCCTGGCTCATTTTCCAATATTTCTTCTTCTTCTTGTAGCGTTTGCCCTTCTTCCGTAGCCAGTCAACAGCATCAGGTTGAGCCTGATGCAAAGTTTTGAGACCTCCTTTGAATCTGGAGAGGTGGCAGTCGTTGACTATATGGGTCATAGTCTGTCTGTAGCTGCAGGGGCAGTTTGGGTTGTCTCTGGCTCCCCAGCGATGGAACATAGCGGTGCACCGGCCATGGCCTGTTCGATAGCGATTGAGGAGGGCCCAATCATAATGTGCTAGGTCAAAGCCGGGTTGACGCTTGCAGGGGTCTGTGATGAGGTGTTTGTTCTTTACCTCAGCTGACTGCCAACTCTGTTTCCAAGAGTCTGGAACAGAGAAGTTCAGTGTAGGCGTAGGGAACCAGATTGGATGACGAGACGTCAAGCGTTGGACAAGGTGGGCAAAGATATCCGCGTATATTGGCAAGTCCGGTCGAGCGTAGACGTGGGAAATGAACTTAGATGATGCCGCATCCCGACGAATATCTGGCGGGGCGATGTTGCTAAGAACTGACAGCCATGGAACCGGGGTGGAACGGATGGTTCCAGAAATGATTCTCATGGAGGAATATAATTTGGAATCGACCAAGTGGACATGGGGGCTACGGAACCATACTGGGGCACAGTATTCTGCAGTGGAATAGCATAATGCCAGAGATGATGATCATAGTGTGGAAGCGCTCGCGCCCCATGAGAAGCTGGCCAGTCTTGCAATGATGTTATTCCTCGCGCCCACCTTTGCTGCAGTTTTTATGAGATGTTCGTGAAATGACAGAGTGCGATCGAGAGTAACGCCAAGATAGACTGGCTGGGCTTCATGCCGGATTCTCATATCGTCAAGCTGCACATTAAGCTCACACAAGGCCGAGGCATGGTGTAGATGCAAAACTGATGATACCATTTTTGCAGTGCTAAAGATTAGTCGCCATTTTTTACAGTAATCAGATATCAGAGACATGTCTTAAGTGAATGTTTCCTCAAGGATGTTGAACTTGGATGCCTGAGTTGCACAGCAGATGTCATCAGTGTAGATGAACTTCCTTGAAGAAGTTTCTGGGAGGTCATTGATGTAAATATTAAATAGCATAGGAGCCAGAAGGTCTCCATCTGCTAGACTTGTCACCCAGATGAACCCGGAATCTTCTGTTCTGGAGAAGAAATGATATAGTGTTGGCCACCCATGGAGGCAGGCATCTTGAGATCTTGACTAGGAGACCACGATGCCAGACCATGTCATAGGCTGCTGTGAGATCAACAAAGACAGCACCCGTCTTTAAATTCTTCTGGAATCCATTTTCAATGTAAGTTGAGAGGGTCAGGACTTGTTCCCAGGTAGATCTTCCTGGGCGGAATATTTCTTCTTATTGGTTTAACTACTCTATAGAGTATGTTATGACGTCCCTTTCTCAGTACTTTTTAAATGACTAATTACTCTTGCCTGGATTGACATATGTCTAAGTAAGGTACTTAAAGGCTTCACAGTTGTGGAATTCCTCAGTTGTTTCAATATTATTTTAGTCCCTGAGTTATATCACAGTGCCTTTTATAGCCTCTTTTCTACCCTGTAGGCTATGGGAGCCTGAGGGCTTTTAAACTATAAGTAAGTTTTTTGACTTAATCCCTGACCAAGAGATAAAGCAGGGTGGGGGAGATAGAATACAGTGGTTATACAAGGAGACTCTCACACCCCAAGGATCTAAAGTTCCAGGCTTAATTCAGCATATCTGCCAAGGAGGGCAGCACTGATAGGCCCCATGAGTTTCTAAACAAGTCCCATTTACAGTCTGTAGGTTCTGAGGCAACTATTCACTATGTTCTCATCAGGAGAACAACATGGAAAGCCTCTCACCACACAGCTCCACCACTAGACACCAAAGTGTAGATCTTCTCCTGAGTTTTCTGGTTAGTTCTCTGTCCCCTGGTGTTAGCACAGGGCCTCCCTCTGCTGCTCCAGCCTCTGAGGGTAGTAGCAATGGAGACTCACAGTTGCATTTGGTGAGTCTTAGTCCTCTCCTCCCTTCAGCCATCTTTTTTTTTGGTAAAACAGACTGGAGGTGGTGCCTCACTGGTAAACTGCTGGACTATTACAAGCTACTTAATCTCTCCCTAGGCTCCTCTTTGTCCAGGAGCCATGCATATTTGTACTCACTGGTGATTTAGTGGGTTCCTGAAGTCATCCTAGTCCTGTCTTGTTGCAGTCCCAGATGATTTCCTTTGGTATTCCAAGTTGATCGGGGAGAGGAGAGGGAGAAATACAGCTGCTACTGCTCCATAGCTCTGCCTCCAGTAATGACATCTTTTGAGCTCCTGTGTCCACTGGGTATACTTTCTCACATAGTCATGATTCACAGCACAATGCATTTTAAAGCAACCACAACCCACTCAGATCTGTCATGCTTGATGAGTTAGAGCACTTAGGACACTGTCAGATCTCATGTCTTAACCAAGTATATAGTCACTTCCTGAAAATATATGTATGTCCAGTAGTGAATGACCAAATTGCATGAAGCTGTGATTTTTCATATATAGACAGACAGAAAAATACACTTGTGATATAAAGCTCAAGTATAATCTCTGAAAGAAAGTTTGAGACTTGGGAGATGAAGAAGAAGAAATAGAAGATAACGGAGTAGGAGAAAGGTGGGGGGAAGGAGAAGTTGAGGGAGGGGGGAGAAGAAGAAGGAGGAAAAGGAGGAGGAGGAAGAGAATAAGAAGGAGAGTAAGATGGAGAAGAAGGAAGAGGAGGAGGAATAAGAGGAGGAGGCCTCAGCAAGAGGTGCATGGCTGACAAACTTGTTTCTGGACCCCTGTCTCTGATCTCTGCACCAGGGTACTCTCCTCCTATCATTCCTCCTCTCACTAATGTCCTTCCCCAAGAAACATTTATATCAGCTATAGGTCTTTACTCTTGACTTTTGTGAAAATATTGCTCAAAAAAGACATTGCTGTGTTTAATAATTATTTAGGGAATGAATGAATTGGGTAGACAGTGGCCCTGGTCAAAACTATGAAGTTTGAATGTCACTTTATTCTTTCACCATGACTAAAAAGGGACAATATATCTCTGTCTCTATCTAAAAGAAATAGAGAAAATAAAAAATTCCTACTTTAGGGACTGGCTAAGTAGCTCACTTGGATTGTGTGGTGCTTTGCCATGAGGTTTGAGCCTGTCCTCCACCTTATTGAAAAAAGCTTCAGTGTTGTGGTTTCTCTCTCTCCGTCTGTTTGTATATTAAAAAAAAAAATGTCTCTAAAGGATCAATGTGTCTTCAGACCAAAGGTAATTCCACAAAAACAAAAACAAACAAACAGACAAAACTTTTAAGTCAGAAAATTGTCCTATAGATCTAAAATGTCAGGTATTCACTAGCTGATCCTCTGTGGAACTAGAAGTCCTTTTCTGTGTCTCTGATCACACAGCAAACAGGCAATAATTTTCTCTGCCCATTTGTGAAATCAGCTCTCAGGCTAAGTTGCTTCATTTAGCTGCTGCTGGAACGCTGCCTTCATCTTACTCCCATTCACTTACTTTTTCCCACTCTGCCCTCCATTCCTATGACCCTCATGAAAGCATTTAAATACACCAATTCTTTTCTTTTTAAATTTCTTTATTGGGGGATTAATGGTTTACAGTCAACAGTAAAATACAATAGTTTGTACATGCTTAACATTTCCTAGTTTTCCACATAACAATTCAACCCCCACTAGGTCCTCCTCTGCCATCCTGAAAAGAGACCACTTCTTCTATGCAAAAGAACATCCAGGATCATTTTATAAATAAATGCTTAAGGAACTTAACTGGATGTAAATGAATAGTAGACCTGAAAGCTAACCATAATGTCTCTTTACTGATTGTTAATTAAGTTTGACCCACTAAACTATACAAAATTATAGTGTTTTCTTTATTTCAACACCATGAAAAAGAGTTGGGTGATTTTGTTGTTGTTGTTAATTGATATGCTTGTTACAGATTAAAATTGTATCCTCTCTGTAATTGATCTATATGATATTCTTTTCATTACCACACCCTATGCCACACCTAGGCAATGATCTACTCAAGTTGCTGCTTTTCATGGAGCAATTCTTTGTTGACAAGGAAATCAAGAACCCAGTAACATTTAACTAAGCAACATTGTTTAGTAATTTTTTTTGTTGTTGCTATCACTGGGGCTTCACTGCTCCAGGCTGACTTTTTCAGTTAGAAAGTGAGAGACAGTAACCAAAAGACAGAGTAAGGAAACAAGAGGACAGCACTGAAACTTTCTCCAGAACAATGGGGTCCAGGTTTGAACCTGGATCATGTATATGGCAAAACAAACACACTGAATTATCCAGGTGAGCTCTCTTCCTTATCCCGGTTGGTAATTTTAGTCATCCTAGATGTATAAAGAAACTGTTTTGCTTTTAAACACACAGAGTATATCTAAAACATAAAAACACTTTGAACGCTAAACCAGGATAATCTTTTGCTGAAACAATATAATGAAGAAATTTATAGAGTCTGAAAATCACCTCTGAAGCTTGTTTAAGTGCCCCTGACAGTTAGTTCTCTGTGTTAAAAATACTGTTATGGACAGCAACAACAAAAATAACTGTCCCTGCTTTTGTGGATCTTCTAATCTCTTGAAAGATTCAAGTGTCTAGAGTAAAGTAAAAATTTGAGAGGCTTGAAGTACAAAATAAACAAGAGGTATTTCTACAGTGCTGGCTACAAGCTATATGGATTTATGAGAATGAACAGTGAGGCAGCAAGGGTAACTGACATGTTGAGTCAAAGGATCAAAATAATTGGCATTGCTGTAAACACACATGGACTGGACTTCAAAATAATTTGAAAAGTTGATGTTTGATTTCTTTTTTTTTTTCAGTTTGAGAAGGACATTTTAGAATCCAGTTGGAGATTTCTGGGCAGAAATAACACTTCTGGGACTAAAATTTAGGGGAAAAAATTTTATTTAGGTAGAACAGAGAGGAATTGAGAGGGGCGGGGGAGATTGAAAGGGGGAGAGAAGGAGATACACCTGCAACATTGTGTCCCTATTCATGAAATGGGAGCCCAGGCCCTAATCCTCAGTCATTGTGCATGGTAACATGTGCTCTCTACAAGGTGTATCATTCCCTGGGAAGGAAATACTTGAGAGTTCATTGAGCAAAGATTCTGTAGTTATTGCAGAAGCAACTGAGATATTCAGAAAGAAAGTATAAACAAAGAGACTAGGGGCACTAATGTTGACTCTGGATCCTAAATCTGAACAAAAACATTTTCTAATACTTGCAATCATTTAGACTTACTACTCCAGTGCTCATGAATTATTATGGTAAAGGTAGAAAGAAGGCCTAAAATTCAGCACAGTCTGTCTTCCAGAATAGAAATCAGATGATCCACACCTTAGCAGAGAAAAAGTTGGCCAGTCTTTATGCATGGGTCAGTTATTTGCCAGAGTTTAACAGATCTGGAATCTCTCAGAGAGGCAGGTTCCAAGCTCCTTGTGCCTTGAATTAATAATAGAGATCATAATGTTCCAGTCCTGTGTTGTTTGTGGTAGAGAAGAGAATAAAGAACTGCTGAATGTATTCCAAGGAAAGAGGAGGTCATGAGAACAAATGCTTAATCCAGATTTTGAATTACCACAGCATGTCCCACAGAAGGGCAGCTTTGCTGGAATGGGGAGTGAGAGTTATCAGAGGCATGGAAGCAAAAAAAAAAAAAAAAAAAAACTACTGGTATCCTGTGGAATACTGTCCAAAACAAGGAGCAAAGTCATAATGATAGACAAGTTGATAGGTATTTATTAACCAATATTGAAAGTGAGTTTTAAAATAGGTGTACCAAATATCAGCTCCTAACCATTTGAAGTGTTATTGATAGGTGGGGAGAGGTCACTCATCTGGGAAGAAGTTTGTGAATAAATACATGTAGAAGAGCTCTCTTAGTTTTAAGATTATTTGATGAGGAATGATGATGTGCTTCCATTGAATAGTGCTGTTCAGGGATCACAAGCTTAGATTAAAAGGTTACTTATTTGTTAAAGAGAGAGAAAAACAGAGCACCATGTTGGCACATGTTATGCAGAGTATTGAACTTGGGACATCATGCTGGAGACCTTTATGTTTTATCCTCTTTGCCATCTCCTGTGCAGCACAAGTATAGGCCTCTAGCATAAATATATTTGGCAATACAGAACATTTAAGCTGGTCAACATTAAGTATAGGAAGATGGGAAATATAATATAAATTAATCAAACACTCTGATAATATTAAATGTCAGTGGGTTCAGTAAACATTCAGAAACATAAAAAGGGACAAGTAGGTTTACTATACAGTAGAAATCTATCTTGCAATGTTGGTCACAAAATATTCATGTAATTGTGGTCGCTATAATAAGAGCATGGTGACCCTATTCCATTCCTAACATGATCAGGGTATATCTGAATTGTTGGTCAAAACTGAGTGTCCCACTGGACAACAACCATAATAAAGAAGAAATTAAAAATCATGCATTGAGCTAGCTAGTCTCTTGGACTGTGTGCTGTTTTG